>NW_026783625.1:0-87000 GCF_949774975.1 Lagenorhynchus albirostris | reverse complement strand
GGGGACGGTTTAGGGTCCAGGTGAGGGTCCGACAATGCTTTAGGGGGATCGTGCGTGTGAGGGCGCGGGTTAGTGTGAGCCTAAGGGTTAGGATTAGGGGACGGGTGAGGGTCAGGCTTCGGGGAAGGGTTAGGGTTAGGGTTCGGGCTAGAGTTAGGTTTAGGGGACGGGGACGGTTTAGGGTCCAGGTGAGGGTCCGACAACGCTTTAGGGGGAGCGTGCGTGTGAGGGCGCGGGTTAGTGTTACCGTACGGGTTAGGATTAGGGGACGGGTGAGGGTCAGGCTTCGTGGAAGGGTTAGGGTTAGGGTTCGGGCTAGGGTTAGGGTTAGGGGACGGGGACGGTTTAGGGTCCACGTGAGGGTCCGACAACGCTTTAGGGGGAGCGTGCGTGTGAGGGCGCGGGTTAGTGTTAGCGTACGGGTTAGGATTAGGGGACGGGTGAGGGTCAGGCTTCGGGGAAGGGTTAGGGTTAGGGTTCGGGCTACGGTTAGGGTTAGGGGACGGGGACGGTTTAGGGTCCAGGTGAGGTTCCGACAACGCTTTAGGGGGATCGTGCATGTGACGGCGCTGGTTAGTGTGAGCCTACGTGTTAGGATTAGGTGACGGGTGAGGGTCAGGCTTCGGGGAAGGGTTAGGGTTAGGGTTCGGGCTAGGGTTAGGGTTAGGGGACGGGGACGGTTTAGGGTCCAGGAGAGGGTCCGACAACGCTTTAGGGGGAGCGTGCGTGTGAGGGCACGGGTTAATGTTACCGTACGGGTTAGGATTAGGGGACGGGTGAGCGTCAGGCTTCGGGGAAGGGTTAGGGTTAGGGTTCGGGCTAGGGTTAGGGTTAGGGGACGGGGACGGTTTAGGGTCCAGGTGAGGGTCCGACAACGCTTTAGGGGGAGCGTGCGTGTGAGGGCGCGGGTTAGTGTTAGCGTACGGCTTAGGATTAGGGGACGGGTGAGGGTCAGGCTTCGGGGAAGGGTTAGGGTTAGGGTTCGGGCTAGGGTTAGGGTTAGGGGACAGGGACGGTTTAGGGTCCAGGTGAGGGTCCGACAACGCTTTAGGGGGATCGTGCGTGTGAGGGCGCGGATTAGTGTGAACCTACGGGTTAGGATTAGGTGACGGGTGAGGGTCGGGCTTCGGGGAAGGGTTAGGGTTAGGGTTCGGGCTAGGGTTAGGGTTAAGGGACGGGGACGGTTTAGGGTCCAGGTGAGGTTCCGACAACGCTTTAGGGGGAGCGTGCGTGTGAGGGCGCGGGTTAGTGTTACCGTACGGGTTAGGATTAGGGGACGGGTGAGCGTCAGGCTTCGGGGAAGGGTTAGGGTTAGGGTTCGGGCTAGGGTTAGGGTTAGGGGACGGGGACGGTTTAGGGTCCAGGTGAGGGTCCGACAACGCTTTAGGGGGAGCGTGCGTGTGAGGGCGCGGGTTAGTGTTAGCGTACGGGTGAGGATTAGGGGACGGGTGAGGGTCAGGCTTCGGGGAAGGGTTAGGGTTAGGGTTCGGGCTAGGGTTAGGGTTAGGGGACGGGGACGGTTTAGGGTCCAGGTGAGGGTCCGACAACGCTTTAGGGGGAGCGTGCGTGTGAGGGCGCGGGTTAGTGTTAGCGTACGGCTTAGGATTAGGGGACGGGTGAGGGTCATGCTTCGGGGAAGGGTTAGGGTTAGGGTTCGGGCTAGGGTTAGGGTTAGGGGACGGGGACGGTTTAGGGTCCAGGTGAGGGTCCGACAACGCTTTAGGGGGATCGTGCGTGTGAGGGCGCGGGTTAGTGTGAGCCTACGGGTTAGGATTAGGTGACGGGTGAGGGTCAGGCTAAGGGGAAGGCTTAGGGTTAGGGTTCGGGCTAGGGTTAGGGTTAGGGGACGGGGACGGTTTAGGGTCCAGGAGAGGGTCCGACAACGCTTTAGGGGGAGCGTGCGTGTGAGGGCACGGGTTAATGTTACCGTACGGGTTAGGATTAGGGGACGGGTGAGCGTCAGGCTTCGGGGAAGGGTTAGGGTTAGAGTTCGGGCTAGGGTTAGGGTTAGGGGACGGGGACGGTTTAGGGTCCAGGTGAGGGTCCGACAACGCTTTAGGGTGAGCGTGCGTGTGAGGGCGCAGGTTAGTGTTAGCATACGGGTTAGGATTAGGGGACGGGTGAGGGTCATGCTTCGGGGAAGGGTTAGGGTTAGGGTTCGGGCTAGGGTTAGGGTTAGGGGACGGGGACGGTTTAGGGTCCAGGTGAGGGTCCGACAACGCTTTAGGGGGATCGTGCGTGTGAGGGCACGGGTTAGTGTGAGCCTACGGGTTAGGATTAGCTGACGGGTGAGGGTCAGGCTTCGGGGAAGGGTTAGGGTTAGGGTTCGGGCTAGGGTTAGGGTTAGGGGACGGGGACGGTTTAGGGTCCAGGTGAGGGTCCGACAACGCTTTAGGGGGAGCGTGCGTGTGAGGGCGCCGGTTAGTGTTAGCATACGGCTTAGGATTAGGGGACGGGTGAGGGTCATGCTTCGGGGAAGGGTTAGGGTTAGGGTTCGGGCTAGGGTTAGGGTTAGGGGACGGGGACGGTTTAGGGTCCAGGTGAGGGTCCGACAACGCTTTAGGGGGAGCGTGCGTGTGAGGGCACGGGTTAGTGTGAGCCTACGGGTTAGGATTAGGTGACGGGTGAGTGTCAGGCTTCGGGGAAGGGTTAGGGTTAGGGTTCGGGCTAGGGTTAGGGTTAGGGGACGGGGACCGTTTAGGGTCCAGGTGAGGGTCCGACAACGCTTTAGGGGGAGCGTGCGTGTGAGGGCGCGGGTTAGTGTTAGCGTACGGCTTAGGATTAGGGGACGGGTGAGGGTTATGCTTCGGGGAAGGGTTAGGGTTAGGGTTCGGGCTAGGGTTAGGGTTAGGGGATGGGGACGGTTTAGGGTCCAGGTGAGGGTCCGACAACGCTTTAGGGGGATCGTGCGTGTGAGGGCGCGGGTTAGTGTGAGCCTACGGGTTAGGATTAGGTGACGGGTGAGGGTCAGGCTTCGGGGAAGGGTTAGGTTTAGGGTTCGGGCTAGGTTTAGGGTTAGGGGACGGGGACGGTTTAGGGTCCAGGTGAGGGTCCGACAACGCTTTAGGGGGAGCGTGCGTGTGAGGGCACGGGTTAGTGTTACCGTACGGGTTAGGATTAGGGGACGGGTGAGGGTCAGGCTTCGGGGAAGGGTTAGGGTTAGGGTTCGGGCTAGGGTTAGGGTTAGGGGACGGGGACGGTTTAGGGTCCAGGTGAAGTTCCGACAACGCTTTAGGGGGAGCGGGTGTGTGAGGGCGCGGGTTAGTGTGAGCCTACGGGTTAGGATTAGGGGACGGGTGAGGGTCAGGCTTCGGGGAAGAGTTAGGGTTAGGGTTCGGACTAGGGTTAGGGTTAGGGGACGGGGACGGTTTAGGGTCCAGGTGAGGGTCCGACAACGCTTTAGGGGGAGCGGGTGTGTGAGGGCGCGGGTTAGTGTGAGCCTACGGGTTAGGATTAGGGGACGGGTGAGGGTCAGGCTTCGGGGAAGGGTTAGGGTTAGGGTTCGGGCTAGGGTTAGGGTTAGGGGACGGGGACGGTTTAGGGTCCAGGTGAGGGTCCGACAACGCTTTAGGGGGAGCGTGCGTGTGAGGGCGCCGGTTAGTGTGAGCCTACGGGTTAGGATTAGGGGACGGGTGAGGGTCAGGCTTCGGGGAAGTTTTAGGGTTAGGGTTCGGGCTAGGGTTAGGGTTAGGGGACGGGGACGGTTTAGGGTTCAGGTGAGGGTCCGACAACGCTTTAGGGGGATCGTGCGTGTGAGGGCGCGGGTTAGTGTGAGCGTACGGGTTAGGATTAGGTGACGGGTGAGGGTCAGGCTTCGGGGAAGGGTTAGGGTTAGGGTTCGGGCTAGGGTTAGGGTTAGGGGACGGGGACGGTTTAGGGTCCAGGTGAGGTTCCGACAACGCTTTAGGGGGAGCGTGCGTGTGAGGGCGCGGGTTAGTGTTACCGTACGGGTTAGGATTAGGGGACGGGTGAGCGTCAGGCTTCGGGGAAGGGTTAGGGTTAGGGTTCGGGTTAGGGTTAGGGTTAGGGGACGGGGACGGTTTAGGGTCGAGGTGAGGGTCCGACAACGCTTTAGGGGGAGCGTGCGTGTGAGGGCGCGGGTTAGTGTGAGCCTACGGGTTAGGATTAGGGGACGGGTGAGGGTCAGGCTTCGGGGAAGGGTTAGGGTTAGGGTTCGGGCTAGGGTTAGGGTTAGGGGACGGGGACGGTTTAGGGTCCAGGTGAGGGTCCGACAACGCTTTAGGGGGAGCGTGCGTGTGAGGGCGCGGGTTAGTGTTAGCGTACGGGTGAGGATTAGGGGACGGGTGAGGGTCAGGCTTCGGGGAAGGGTTAGGGTTAGGGTTCGGGCTAGGGTTAGGGTTAGGGGACGGGGACGGTTTAGGGTCCAGGTGAGGGTCCGACAACGCTTTAGGGGGAGCGTGCGTGTGAGGGCGCGGGTTAGTGTTAGCGTACGGCTTAGGATTAGGGGACGGGTGAGGGTCATGCTTCGGGGAAGGGTTAGGGTTAGGGTTCGGGCTAGGGTTAGGGTTAGGGGACGGGGACGGTTTAGGGTCCAGGTGAGGGTCCGACAACGCTTTAGGGGGAGCGTGCGTGTGAGGGCACGGGTTAGTGTGAGCCTACGGGTTAGGATTAGGTGACGGGTGAGTGTCAGGCTTCGGGGAAGGGTTAGGGTTAGGGTTCGGGCTAGGGTTAGGGTTAGGGGACGGGGACCGTTTAGGGTCCAGGTGAGGGTCCGACAACGCTTTAGGGGGAGCGTGCGTGTGAGGGCGCGGGTTAGTGTTAGCGTACGGCTTAGGATTAGGGGACGGGTGAGGGTTATGCTTCGGGGAAGGGTTAGGGTTAGGGTTCGGGCTAGGGTTAGGGTTAGGGGATGGGGACGGTTTAGGGTCCAGGTGAGGGTCCGACAACGCTTTAGGGGGATCGTGCGTGTGAGGGCGCGGGTTAGTGTGAGCCTACGGGTTAGGATTAGGTGACGGGTGAGGGTCAGGCTTCGGGGAAGGGTTAGGTTTAGGGTTCGGGCTAGGTTTAGGGTTAGGGGACGGGGACGGTTTAGGGTCCAGGTGAGGGTCCGACAACGCTTTAGGGGGAGCGTGCGTGTGAGGGCACGGGTTAGTGTTACCGTACGGGTTAGGATTAGGGGACGGGTGAGGGTCAGGCTTCGGGGAAGGGTTAGGGTTAGGATTCGGGCTAGGGTTAGGGTTAGGGGACGGGGACGGTTTAGGGTCCAGGTGAAGTTCCGACAACGCTTTAGGGGGAGCGGGTGTGTGAGGGCGCGGGTTAGTGTGAGCCTACGGGTTAGGATTAGGGGACGGGTGAGGGTCAGGCTTCGGGGAAGAGTTAGGGTTAGGGTTCGGACTAGGGTTAGGGTTAGGGGACGGGGACGGTTTAGGGTCCAGGTGAGGGTCCGACAACGCTTTAGGGGGAGCGGGTGTGTGAGGGCGCGGGTTAGTGTGAGCCTACGGGTTAGGATTAGGGGACGGGTGAGGGTCAGGCTTCGGGGAAGGGTTAGGGTTAGGGTTCGGGCTAGGGTTAGGGTTAGGGGACGGGGACGGTTTAGGGTCCAGGTGAGGGTCCGACAACGCTTTAGGGGGAGCGTGCGTGTGAGGGCGCCGGTTAGTGTGAGCCTACGGGTTAGGATTAGGGGACGGGTGAGGGTCAGGCTTCGGGGAAGTTTTAGGGTTAGGGTTCGGGCTAGGGTTAGGGTTAGGGGACGGGGACGGTTTAGGGTTCAGGTGAGGGTCCGACAACGCTTTAGGGGGATCGTGCGTGTGAGGGCGCGGGTTAGTGTGAGCGTACGGGTTAGGATTAGGTGACGGGTGAGGGTCAGGCTTCGGGGAAGGGTTAGGGTTAGGGTTCGGGCTAGGGTTAGGGTTAGGGGACGGGGACGGTTTAGGGTCCAGGTGAGGTTCCGACAACGCTTTAGGGGGAGCGTGCGTGTGAGGGCGCGGGTTAGTGTTACCGTACGGGTTAGGATTAGGGGACGGGTGAGCGTCAGGCTTCGGGGAAGGGTTAGGGTTAGGGTTCGGGTTAGGGTTAGGGTTAGGGGACGGGGACGGTTTAGGGTCGAGGTGAGGGTCCGACAACGCTTTAGGGGGAGCGTGCGTGTGAGGGCGCGGGTTAGTGTGAGCCTACGGGTTAGGATTAGGGGACGGGTGAGGGTCAGGCTTCGGGGAAGGGTTAGGGTTAGGGTTCGGGCTAGGGTTAGGGTTAGGGGACGGGGACGGTTTAGGGTCCAGGTGAGGGTCCGACAACGCTTTAGGGGGAGCGTGCGTGTGAGGGCGCGGGTTAGTGTTAGCGTACGGGTGAGGATTAGGGGACGGGTGAGGGTCAGGCTTCGGGGAAGGGTTAGGGTTAGGGTTCGGGCTAGGGTTAGGGTTAGGGGACGGGGACGGTTTAGGGTCCAGGTGAGGGTCCGACAACGCTTTAGGGGGAGCGTGCGTGTGAGGGCGCGGGTTAGTGTTAGCGTACGGCTTAGGATTAGGGGACGGGTGAGGGTCATGCTTCGGGGAAGGGTTAGGGTTAGGGTTCGGGCTAGGGTTAGGGTTAGGGGACGGGGACGGTTTAGGGTCCAGGTGAGGGTCCGACAACTCTTTAGGGGGATCGTGCGTGTGAGGGCGCGGGTTAGTGTGAGCCTATGGGTTAGGATTAGGTGACGGGTGAGGGTCAGGCTAAGGGGAAGGGTTAGGGTTAGGGTTCGGGCTAGGGTTAGGGTTAGGGGACGGGGACGGTTTAGGGTCCAGGAGAGGGTCCGACAACGCTTTAGGGGGAGCGTGCGTGTGAGGGCAGGGGTTAATGTTACCGTACGGGTTAGGATTAGGGGACGGGTGACCGTCAGGCTTCGGGGAAGGGTTAGGGTTAGGGTTCGGGCTAGGGTTAGGGTTAGGGGATGGGGACGGTTTAGGGTCCAGGTGAGGGTCCGACAACGCTTTAGGGTGAGCGTGCGTGTGAGGGCGCAGGTTAGTGTTAGCATACGGCTTAGGATTAGGGGACGGGTGAGGGTCATGCTTCGGGGAAGGGTTAGGGTTAGGGTTCGGGCTAGGGTTAGGGTTAGGGGACGGGGACGGTTTAGGGTCCAGGTGAGGGTCCGACAACGCTTTAGGGGGATCGTGCGTGTGAGGGCGCGGGTTAGTGTGAGCCTACGGGTTAGGATTAGGTGACGGGTGAGGGTCAGGCTTCGGGGAAGGGTTAGGGTTAGGGTTCGGGCTAGGGTTAGGGTTAGGGGACGGGGACGGTTTCGGGTCCAGGTGAGGGTCCGACAACGCTTTAGGGTGAGCGTGCGTGTGAGGGCGCAGGTTAGTGTTAGCATACGGCTTAGGATTAGGGGACGGGTGAGGGTCATGCTTCGGGGAAGTGTTAGGGTTAGGGTTCGGGCTAGGGTTAGGGTTAGGGGACGGGGACGGTTTAGGGTCCAGGTGAGGGTCCGACAACGCTTTAGGGGGAGCGTGCGTGTGAGGGCGCGGGTTAGTGTTAGCGTACGGCTTAGGATTAGGGGACGGGTGAGGGTCATGCTTCGGGGAAGGGTTAGGGTTAGGGTTCGGGCTAGGGTTAGGGTTAGGGGACGGGGACGGTTTAGGGTCCAGGTGAGGGTCCGACAACTCTTTAGGGGTATCGTGCGTGTGAGGGCGCGGGTTAGTGTGAGCCTACGGGTTAGGATTAGGTGACGGTTGAGGGTCAGGCTAAGGGGAAGGGTTAGGGTTAGGGTTCGGGCTAGGGTTAGGGTTAGGGGACGGGGACGGTTTAGGGTCCAGGAGAGGGTCCAACAATGCTTTAGGGGGAGCGTGCGTGTGAGGGCACGGGTTAATGTTACCGTACGGGTTAGGATTAGGGGACGGGTGAGCGTCAGGCTTCGGGGAAGTGTTAGGGTTAGGGTTCGGGCTAGGGTTAGGGTTAGGGGACGGGGACAGTTTAGGGTCCAGGTGAGGATCCGACAACGCTTTAGGGTGAGCGTGCGTGTGAGGGCGCAGGTTAGTGTTAGCATACGGCTTAGGATTAGGGGACGGGTGAGGGTCATGCTTCGGGGAAGGGTTAGGGTTAGGGTTCGGGCTAGGGTTAGGGTTAGGGGACGGGGACGGTTTAGGGTCCAGGTGAGGGTCCGACAACGCTTTAGGGGGATCGTGCGTGTGAGGGCGCGGGTTAGTGTGAGCCTACGGGTTAGGATTAGGTGACGGGTGAGGGTCAGGCTTCGGGGAAGAGTTAGGGTTAGGGTTCGGGCTAGGGTTAGGGTTAGGGGACGGGGATGGTTTAGGGTCCAGGTGAGGGTCCGACAACGCTTTAGGGGGAGCGTGCGTGTGAGGGCGCGGGTTAGTGTTACCGTACGGGTTAGGATTAGGGGACGGGTGAGCGTCAGGCTTCGGGGAAGTGTTAGGGTTAGGGTTCGCGCTAGGGTTAGGGTTAGGGGACGGGGACGGTTTAGGGTCCAGGTGAGGGTCCGACAACGCTTTAGGGGGAGCGTGCGTGTGAGGGCGTGGGTTAGTGTTAGCGTACGGGTTAGGATTATGGGACGGGTGAGGGTCAGGCTTCGGGGAAGGGTTAGGGTTAGGGTTCGGGTTAGGGTTAGGGGACGGGGACGGTTTAGGTTCCAGGAGAGGGTCCGACAACGCTATAGGGGGAGCGTGCGTGTGAGGGCGCGGGTCAGTGTTACCGTACGGGTTAGGATTAGGGGACGGGTGAGCGTCAGGCTTCAGGGAAGGGTTAGGGTTAGGGTTCGCGCTAGGGTTAGGGTTAGGGGATGGGGACGGTTTAGGGTCAAGGTGAGGGTCCGACAACGCTTTAGGGGGAGCGTGCGTGTGAGGGCGTGGGTTAGTGTTAGCGTACGGGTTAGGATTATGGGACGGGTGAGGGTCAGGCTTCGGGGAAGGGTTAGGGTTAGGGTTCGGGCTAGGGTTAGGGTTAGGGGACGGGGACGGTTTAGGGTCAATGTGAGGGTCCGACAACGCTTTAGGGGGAGCGTGCGTGTGAGGGCGCGGGTTAGTGTGAGCCTACGGGTTAGGATTAGGGGACGGGTGAGGGTCAGGCTTCGGGGAAGGGTTAGGGTTAGGGTTCGGGCTAGGGTTAGGGTTAGGGGACGGGGACGGTTTAGGGTCCAGGTGAGGGTCCGACAACGCTTTAGGGGGAGCGTGCGTGTGAGGGCGCCGGTTAGTGTGAGCCTACGTGTTAGGATTAGGGGATGGGTGAGGGTCAGGCTTCGGGGAAGTTTTAGGGTTAGGGTTCGGGCTAGGGTTAGGGTTAGGGGACGGGGACGGTTTAGGGTTCAGGTGAGGGTCCGACAACGCTTTAGGGGGATCGTGCGTGTGAGGGCGCGGGTTAGTGTGAGCGTACGGGTTAGGATTAGGTGACGGGTGAGGGTCAGGCTTCGGGGAAGGGTTAGGGTTAGGGTTCGGGCTAGGGTTAGGGTTAGGGGACGGGGACGGTTTAGGGTCCAGGTGAGGTTCCGACAACGCTTTAGGGGGAGCGTGCGTGTGAGGGCGCGGGTTAGTGTTACCGTACGGGTTAGGATTAGGAGACGGGTGAGCGTCAGGCTTCGGGGAAGGGTTAGGGTTAGGGTTCGGGTTAGGGTTAGGGTTAGGGGATGGGGACGGTTTAGGGTCGAGGTGAGGGTCCGACAACGCTTTAGGGGGAGCGTGCGTGTGAGGGCGCGGGTTAGTGTGAGCCTACGGGTTAGGATTAGGGGACGGGTGAGGGTCAGGCTTCGGGGAAGGGTTAGGGTTAGGTTTCGGGCTAGGGTTAGGGTTAGGGGACGGGGACGGTTTAGGGTCCAGGTGAGGGTCCGACAACGCTTTAGGGGGAGCGTGCGTGTGAGGGCGCGGGTTAGTGTTAGCGTACGGGTGAGGATTAGGGGACGGGTGAGGGTCAGGCTTCGGGGAAGCGTTAGGGTTAGGGTTCGGGCTAGGGTTAGGGTTAGGGGACGGGGACGGTTTAGGGTCCAGGTGAGGGTCCGACAACTCTTTAGGGGGATCGTGCGTGTGAGGGCGCGGGTTAGTGTGAGCCTATGGGTTAGGATTAGGTGACGGGTGAGGGTCAGGCTAAGGGGAAGGGTTAGGGTTAGGGTTCGGGCTAGGGTTAGGGTTAGGGGACGGGGACGGTTTAGGGTCCAGGAGAGGGTCCGACAACGCTTTAGGGGGAGCGTGCGTGTGAGGGCACGGGTTAATGTTACCGTACGGGTTAGGATTAGGGGACGGGTGAGCGTCAGGCTTCGGGGAAGGGTTAGGGTTAGGGTTCGGGCTAGGGTTAGGGTTAGGGGACGGGGACGGTTTAGGGTCCAGGTGAGGGTCCGACAACGCTTTAGGGTGAGCGTGCGTGTGAGGGCGCAGGTTAGTGTTAGCATACGGCTTAGGATTAGGGGACGGGTGAGGGTCATGCTTCGGGGAAGGGTTAGGGTTAGGGTTCGGGCTAGGGTTAGGGTTAGGGGACGGGGACGGTTTAGGGTCCAGGTGAGGGTCCGACAACGCTTTAGGGGGATCGTGCGTGTGAGGGCGCGGGTTAGTGTGAGCCTACGGGTTAGGATTAGGTGACGGGTGAGGGTCAGGCTTCGGGGAAGGGTTAGGGTTAGGGTTCGGGCTAGGGTTAGGGTTAGGGGACGGGGACGGTTTAGGGTCCAGGTGAGGGTCCGACAACGCTTTAGGAGGAGCGTGCGTGTGAGGGCGCAGGTTAGTGTTAGCGTACGTCTTAGGATTAGGGGACGGGTGAGGGTCAGGCTTCGGGGAAGGGTTAGGGTTAGGGTTCGGGCTAGGGTTAGGGTTAGGGGACGGGGACGGTTTAGGGTCCAGGTGAGGGTCCGACAACGCTTTAGGGGGATCGTGCGTGTGAGGGCGCGGGTTAGTGTGAGCCTACGGGTTATGATTAGGGGACGGTTGAGGGTCAGGCTTCGGGGAAGGGTTAGGGTTAGGGTTCGGGCTAGGGTTAGGGTTAGGGGACGGGGATGGTTTAGGGTCCAGGTGAGGGTCCGACAACGCTTTAGGGGGAGCGTGCGTGTGAGGGCGCGGGTTAGTGTTACCATACGGGTTAGGATTAGGGGACGGGTGAGGGTCAGGCTTCGGGGAAGGGTTAGGGTTAGGGTTCGGGCTAGGGTTAGGGTTAGGGGACGGGGACGGTTTAGGGTCCAGGTGAGGGTCCGACAACGCTTTAGGGGGAGCGTGCGTGTGAGGGCGTGGGTTAGTGTTAGCGTACGGGTTAAGATTATGGGACGGGTGAGGGTCAGGCTTCGGGGAAGGTTTAGGGTTAGGGTTCGGGCTAGGGTTAGGGTTAGGGGACGGGGATGGTTTAGGGTCCATGTGAGGGTCCGACAACGCTTTAGGGGGAGCGTGCGTGTGAGGGCGCGGGTTAGTGTGAGCCTACGGGTTAGGATTAGGGGACGGGTGAGGGTCAGGCTTCGGGGAAGGGTTAGGGTTAGGGTTCGGGCTAGGGTTAGGGTTAGGGTACGGGGACGGTTTAGGGTCCAGGTGAAGTTCCGACAATGCTTTAGGGGGAGCGGGCGTGTGAGGGCGCGGGTTAGTGTGAGCCTACGGGTTAGGATTAGGGGACGGGTGAGGGTCAGGCTTCGGGGAAGGGTTAGGGTTAGGGTTCGGGCTAGGGTTAGGGTTAGGGGACGGGGACGGTTTAGGGTCCAGGTGAGGGTCCGACAACGCTTTAGGGGGAGCGTGCGTGTGAGGGCGCGGGTTAGTGTTACCGTACGGGTTAGGATTAGGGGACGGGTGAGCGTCAGGCTTCGGGGAAGGGTTAGGGTTAGGGTTCGGGTTAGGGTTAGGGTTAGGGGACGGGGACGGTTTAGGGTCGAGGTGAGGGTCCGACAACGCTTTAGGGGGAGCGTGCGTGTGAGGGCGCGGGTTAGTGTGAGCCTACGGGTTAGGATTAGGGGACGGGTGAGGGTCAGGCTTCGGGGAAGGGTTAGGGTTAGGGTTCGGGCTAGGGTTAGGGTTAGGGGACGGGGACGGTTTAGGGTCCAGGTGAGGGTCCGACAACGCTTTAGGGGGAGCGTGCGTGTGAGGGCGCGGGTTAGTGTTAGCGTACGGGTGAGGATTAGGGGACGGGTGAGGGTCAGGCTTCGGGGAAGGGTTAGGGTTAGGGTTCGGGCTAGGGTTAGGGTTAGGGGACGGGGACGGTTTAGGGTCCAGGTGAGGGTCCGACAACGCTTTAGGGGGAGCGTGCGTGTGAGGGCGCGGGTTAGTGTTAGCGTACGGCTTAGGATTAGGGGACGGGTGAGGGTCATGCTTCGGGGAAGGGTTAGGGTTAGGGTTCGGGCTAGGGTTAGGGTTAGGGGACGGGGACGGTTTAGGGTCCAGGTGAGGGTCCGACAACTCTTTAGGGGGATCGTGCGTGTGAGGGCGCGGGTTAGTGTGAGCCTATGGGTTAGGATTAGGTGACGGGTGAGGGTCAGGCTAAGGGGAAGGGTTAGGGTTAGGGTTCGGGCTAGGGTTAGGGTTAGGGGACGGGGACGGTTTAGGGTCCAGGAGAGGGTCCGACAACGCTTTAGGGGGAGCGTGCGTGTGAGGGCAGGGGTTAATGTTACCGTACGGGTTAGGATTAGGGGACGGGTGACCGTCAGGCTTCGGGGAAGGGTTAGGGTTAGGGTTCGGGCTAGGGTTAGGGTTAGGGGATGGGGACGGTTTAGGGTCCAGGTGAGGGTCCGACAACGCTTTAGGGTGAGCGTGCGTGTGAGGGCGCAGGTTAGTGTTAGCATACGGCTTAGGATTAGGGGACGGGTGAGGGTCATGCTTCGGGGAAGGGGTAGGGTTAGGGTTCGGGCTAGGGTTAGGGTTAGGGGACGGGGACGGTTTAGGGTCCAGGTGAGGGTCCGACAACGCTTTAGGGGGATCGTGCGAGTGAGGGCGCGGGTTAGTGTGAGCCTACGGGTTAGGATTAGGTGACGGGTGAGGGTCAGGCTTCGGGGAAGGGTTAGGGTTAGGGTTCGGGCTAGGGTTAGGGTTAGGGGACGGGGACGGTTTCGGGTCCAGGTGAGGGTCCGACAACGCTTTAGGGTGAGCGTGCGTGTGAGGGCGCAGGTTAGTGTTAGCATACGGCTTAGGATTAGGGGACGGGTGAGGGTCATGCTTCGGGGAAGTGTTAGGGTTAGGGTTCGGGCTAGGGTTAGGGTTAGGGGACGGGGACGGTTTAGGGTCCAGGTGAGGGTCCGACAACGCTTTAGGGGGAGCGTGCGTGTGAGGGCGCGGGTTAGTGTTAGCGTACGGCTTAGGATTAGGGGACGGGTGAGGGTCATGCTTCGGGGAAGGGTTAGGGTTAGGGTTCGGGCTAGGGTTAGGGTTAGGGGACGGGGACGGTTTAGGGTCCAGGTGAGGGTCCGACAACTCTTTAGGGGTATCGTGCGTGTGAGGGCGCGGGTTAGTGTGAGCCTACGGGTTAGGATTAGGTGACGGTTGAGGGTCAGGCTAAGGGGAAGGGTTAGGGTTAGGGTTCGGGCTAGGGTTAGGGTTAGGGGACGGGGACGGTTTAGGGTCCAGGAGAGGGTCCAACAATGCTTTAGGGGGAGCGTGCGTGTGAGGGCACGGGTTAATGTTACCGTACGGGTTAGGATTAGGGGACGGGTGAGCGTCAGGCTTCGGGGAAGTGTTAGGGTTAGGGTTCGGGCTAGGGTTAGGGTTAGGGGACGGGGACAGTTTAGGGTCCAGGTGAGGATCCGACAACGCTTTAGGGTGAGCGTGCGTGTGAGGGCGCAGGTTAGTGTTAGCATACGGCTTAGGATTAGGGGACGGGTGAGGGTCATGCTTCGGGGAAGGGTTAGGGTTAGGGTTCGGGCTAGGGTTAGGGTTAGGGGACGGGGACGGTTTAGGGTCCAGGTGAGGGTCCGACAACGCTTTAGGGGGATCGTGCGTGTGAGGGCGCGGGTTAGTGTGAGCCTACGGGTTAGGATTAGGTGACGGGTGAGGGTCAGGCTTCGGGGAAGAGTTAGGGTTAGGGTTCGGGCTAGGGTTAGGGTTAGGGGACGGGGATGGTTTAGGGTCCAGGTGAGGGTCCGACAACGCTTTAGGGGGAGCGTGCGTGTGAGGGCGCGGGTTAGTGTTACCGTACGGGTTAGGATTAGGGGACGGGTGAGCGTCAGGCTTCGGGGAAGTGTTAGGGTTAGGGTTCGCGCTAGGGTTAAGGTTAGGGGACGGGGACGGTTTAGGGTCCAGGTGAGGGTCCGACAACGCTTTAGGGGGAGCGTGCGTGTGAGGGCGTGGGTTAGTGTTAGCGTACGGGTTAGGATTATGGGACGGGTGAGGGTCAGGCTTCGGGGAAGGGTTAGGGTTAGGGTTCGGGTTAGGGTTAGGGGACGGGGACGGTTTAGGTTCCAGGAGAGGGTCCGACAACGCTATAGGGGGAGCGTGCGTGTGAGGGCGCGGGTCAGTGTTACCGTACGGGTTAGGATTAGGGGACGGGTGAGCGTCAGGCTTCAGGGAAGGGTAGGGTTAGGGTTCGGGCTAGGGTTAGGGTTAGGGGACGGGGACGGTTTAGGGTCAATGTGAGGGTCCGACAACGCTTTAGGGGGAGCGTGCGTGTGAGGGCGCGGGTTAGTGTGAGCCTACGGGTTAGGATTAGGGGACGGGTGAGGGTCAGGCTTCGGGGAAGGGTTAGGGTTAGGGTTCGGGCTAGGGTTAGGGTTAGGGGACGGGGACGGTTTAGGGTCCAGGTGAGGGTCCGACAACGCTTTAGGGGGAGCGTGCGTGTGAGGGCGCCGGTTAGTGTGAGCCTACGTGTTAGGATTAGGGGATGGGTGAGGGTCAGGCTTCGGGGAAGTTTTAGGGTTAGGGTTCGGGCTAGGGTTAGGGTTAGGGGACGGGGACGGTTTAGGGTTCAGGTGAGGGTCCGACAACGCTTTAGGGGGATCGTGCGTGTGAGGGCGCGGGTTAGTGTGAGCGTACGGGTTAGGATTAGGTGACGGGTGAGGGTCAGGCTTCGGGGAAGGGTTAGGGTTAGGGTTCGGGCTAGGGTTAGGGTTAGGGGACGGGGACGGTTTAGGGTCCAGGTGAGGTTCCGACAACGCTTTAGGGGGAGCGTGCGTGTGAGGGCGCGGGTTAGTGTTACCGTACGGGTTAGGATTAGGAGACGGGTGAGCGTCAGGCTTCGGGGAAGGGTTAGGGTTAGGGTTCGGGTTAGGGTTAGGGTTAGGGGATGGGGACGGTTTAGGGTCGAGGTGAGGGTCCGACAACGCTTTAGGGGGAGCGTGCGTGTGAGGGCGCGGGTTAGTGTGAGCCTACGGGTTAGGATTAGGGGACGGGTGAGGGTCAGGCTTCGGGGAAGGGTTAGGGTTAGGTTTCGGGCTAGGGTTAGGGTTAGGGGACGGGGACGGTTTAGGGTCCAGGTGAGGGTCCGACAACGCTTTAGGGGGAGCGTGCGTGTGAGGGCGCGGGTTAGTGTTAGCGTACGGGTGAGGATTAGGGGACGGGTGAGGGTCAGGCTTCGGGGAAGCGTTAGGGTTAGGGTTCGGGCTAGGGTTAGGGTTAGGGGACGGGGACGGTTTAGGGTCCAGGTGAGGGTCCGACAACTCTTTAGGGGGATCGTGCGTGTGAGGGCGCGGGTTAGTGTGAGCCTATGGGTTAGGATTAGGTGACGGGTGAGGGTCAGGCTAAGGGGAAGGGTTAGGGTTAGGGTTCGGGCTAGGGTTAGGGTTAGGGGACGGGGACGGTTTAGGGTCCAGGAGAGGGTCCGACAACGCTTTAGGGGGAGCGTGCGTGTGAGGGCACGGGTTAATGTTACCGTACGGGTTAGGATTAGGGGACGGGTGAGCGTCAGGCTTCGGGGAAGGGTTAGGGTTAGGGTTCGGGCTAGGGTTAGGGTTAGGGGACGGGGACGGTTTAGGGTCCAGGTGAGGGTCCGACAACGCTTTAGGGTGAGCGTGCGTGTGAGGGCGCAGGTTAGTGTTAGCATACGGCTTAGGATTAGGGGACGGGTGAGGGTCATGCTTCGGGGAAGGGTTAGGGTTAGGGTTCGGGCTAGGGTTAGGGTTAGGGGACGGGGACGGTTTAGGGTCCAGGTGAGGGTCCGACAACGCTTTAGGGGGATCGTGCGTGTGAGGGCGCGGGTTAGTGTGAGCCTACGGGTTAGGATTAGGTGACGGGTGAGGGTCAGGCTTCGGGGAAGGGTTAGGGTTAGGGTTCGGGCTAGGGTTAGGGTTAGGGGACGGGGACGGTTTAGGGTCCAGGTGAGGGTCCGACAACGCTTTAGGAGGAGCGTGCGTGTGAGGGCGCAGGTTAGTGTTAGCGTACGTCTTAGGATTAGGGGACGGGTGAGGGTCAGGCTTCGGGGAAGGGTTAGGGTTAGGGTTCGGGCTAGGGTTAGGGTTAGGGGACGGGGACGGTTTAGGGTCCAGGTGAGGGTCCGACAACGCTTTAGGGGGATCGTGCGTGTGAGGGCGCGGGTTAGTGTGAGCCTACGGGTTATGATTAGGGGACGGTTGAGGGTCAGGCTTCGGGGAAGGGTTAGGGTTAGGGTTCGGGCTAGGGTTAGGGTTAGGGGACGGGGATGGTTTAGGGTCCAGGTGAGGGTCCGACAACGCTTTAGGGGGAGCGTGCGTGTGAGGGTGCGGGTTAGTGTTACCATACGGGTTAGGATTAGGGGACGGGTGAGGGTCAGGCTTCGGGGAAGGGTTAGGGTTAGGGTTCGGGCTAGGGTTAGGGTTAGGGGACGGGGACGGTTTAGGGTCCAGGTGAGGGTCCGACAACGCTTTAGGGGGAGCGTGCGTGTGAGGGCGTGGGTTAGTGTTAGCGTACGGGTTAAGATTATGGGACGGGTGAGGGTCAGGCTTCGGGGAAGGTTTAGGGTTAGGGTTCGGGCTAGGGTTAGGGTTAGGGGACGGGGATGGTTTAGGGTCCATGTGAGGGTCCGACAACGCTTTAGGGGGAGCGTGCGTGTGAGGGCGCGGGTTAGTGTGAGCCTACGGGTTAGGATTAGGGGACGGGTGAGGGTCAGGCTTCGGGGAAGGGTTAGGGTTAGGGTTCGGGCTAGGGTTAGGGTTAGGGTACGGGGACGGTTTAGGGTCCAGGTGAAGTTCCGACAATGCTTTAGGGGGAGCGGGCGTGTGAGGGCGCGGGTTAGTGTGAGCCTACGGGTTAGGATTAGGGGACGGCTGAGGGTCAGGCTTCGGGGAAGGGTTAGGGTTAGGGTTCGGGCTAGGGTTAGGGTTAGGGGACGGGGACGGTTTAGGGTCCAGGTGAGGGTCCGACAACGCTTTAGGGGGAGCGTGCATGTGAGGGCGCGGGTTAGTGTGAGCCTACGGGTTAGGATTAGGGGACGGGTGAGGGTCAGGCTTCGGGGAAGGGTTAGGGTTAGGGTTCGGGTTAGGGTTAGGGGACGGGGACGGTTTAGGGTCCAGGTGAGGGTCCGACAACGCTTTAGGGGGAGCGTGCGTGTGAGGGCGCGGGTTAGTGTTAGCGTACGGCTTAGGATTAGGGGACGGGTGAGGGTCATGCTTCGGGGAAGGGTTAGGGTTAGGGTTCGGGCTAGGGTTAGGGTTAGGGGACAGGGACGGTTTAGGGTCCAGGTGAGGGTCCGACAACGCTTTAGGGGGATCGTGCGTGTGAGGGCGCGGATTAGTGTGAGCCTACGGGTTAGGATTAGGTGACGGGTGAGGGTCAGGCTTCGGGGTAGGGTTAGGGTTAGGGTTCGGGCTAGTGTTAGGGTTAGGGGACGGGGACGGTTTAGGGTCCAGGTGAGGTTCCGACAACGCTTTAGGGGGAGCGTGCGTGTGAGGGCGCGGGTTAGTGTTACCGTACGGGTTAGGATTACGGGATGTTTGAGCGTCAGGCTTCGGGGAAGGGTTAGGGTTAGGGTTCGGGCTAGGGTTAGGGTTAGGGGACGGGGACGGTTTAGGGTCCAGGTGAGGGTCCGACAACGCTTTAGGGGGAGCGTGCGTGTGAGGGCGTGGGTTAGTGTTAGCGTACGGCTTAGGATTAGGGGACGGGTGAGGGTCATGCTTCGGGGAAGGGTTAGGGTTAGTGTTCGGGCTAGGGTTAGGGTTAGGGGACGGGGACGGTTTAGGGTCCAGGTGAGGGTCCGACAACTCTTTAGGGGGATCATGCGTGTGAGGGCGCGGGTTAGTGTGAGCCTACGTGTTATGATTAGGTGACGGGTGAGGGTCAGGCTTCAGGGAAGGGTTAGGGTTAGGGTTCGGGCTAGGGTTAGGGTTAGGGGACGGGGACGGTTTAGGGTCCAGGAGAGGGTCCGACAACGCTTTAGGGTGAGCGTGCGTGTGAGGGCGCAGGTTAGTGTTAGCATACGGCTTAGGATTAGGGGACGGGTGAGGGTCATGCTTCGGGGAAGTGTTAGGGTTAGGGTTCGGGCTAGGGTTAGGGTTAGGGGACGGGGACGGTTTAGGGTCCAGGTGAGGATCCGACAACGCTTTAGGGGGATCGTGCGTGTGAGCGCAGGTTAGTGTGAGCCTACGGGTTAGGATTAGGTGACGGGTGAGGGTCAGGCTTCGGGGAAGGGTTAGGGTTATGGTTCGGGCTAGGGTTAGGGTTAGGGGACGGGGACGGTTTAGGGTCCAGGTGAGGGTCCGACAACGCTTTAGGGGGAGCGTGCGTGTGAGGGCGCGGGTTAGTGTTAGCGTACGGCTTAGGATTAGGGGACGGGTGAGGGTCATGCTTCGGGGAAGGGTTAGGGTTAGGGTTCGGGCTATGGTTAGGGTTAGGGGACGGGGACGGTTTAGGGTCCAGGTGAGGGTCCGACAACGCTTTAGGGGGATCGTGCGTGAGAGGGCGTGGGTTAGTGTGAGCCTACGGGTTAGGATTAGGTGACGGGTGAGGGTCAGGCTTCGGGGAAGGGTTAGGGTTAGGGTTCGGGCTAGGGTTAGGGTTAGGGGACGGGGATGGTTTAGGGTCCAGGTGAGGGTCCGACAACGCTTTAGGGGGAGCGTGCGTGTGAGGGCGCGGGTTAGTGTTACCGTACGGGTTAGGATTAGGGGACGGGTGAGCGTCAGGCTTCGGGGAAGGGTTAGGGTTAGGGTTCGCGCTAGGGTTAGGGTTAGGGGACGGGGACGGTTTAGGGTCCAGGTGAGGGTCCGACAACGCTTTAGGGGGAGCGTGCGTGTGAGGGCGTGGGTTAGTGTTAGCGTACGGGTTAGGATTATGGGACGGGTGAGGGTCAGGCTTCGGGGAAGGGTTAGGGTTAGGGTTCGGGCTAGGGTTAGGGTTAGGGGACGGGGACGGTTTAGGGTCCATGTGAGGGTCCGACAACGCTTTAGGGGGAGCGTGCGTGTGAGGGCGCGGGTTAGTGTTAGCGTACGGGTGAGGATTAGGGGACGGGTGAGGGTCAGGCTTCGGGGAAGGGTTAGGGTTAGGGTTCGGGCTAGGGTTAGGGTTAGGGTACGGGGACGGTTTAGGGTCCAGGTGAAGTTCCGACAATGCTTTAGGGGGAGCGGGTGTGTGAGGGCGCGGGTTAGTGTGAGCCTACGGGTTAGGATTAGGGGACGGGTGAGGGTCAGGCTTCGGGGAAGGGTTAGGGTTAGGGTTCGGGCTAGGGTTAGGGTTAGGGGACGGGGACGGTTTAGGGTCCAGGTGAGGGTCCGACAACGCTTTAGGGGGAGCGTGCATGTGAGGGCGCGGGTTAGTGTGAGCCTACGGGTTAGGATTAGGGGACGGGTGAGGGTCAGGCTTCGGGGAAGGGTTAGGGTTAGGGTTCGGGTTAGGGTTAGGGGACGGGGACGGTTTAGGGTCCAGGAGAGGGTCCGACAACGCTTTAGGGGGAGCGTGCGTGTGAGGGCGCGGGTTATTGTTACCGTACGGGTTAGGATTAGGGGACGGGTGAGAGTCAGGCTTCGGGGAAGGGTTAGGGTTAGGGTTCGGGCTAGGGTTAGGGTTAGGGGACGGGGACGGTTTAGGGTCCAGGTGAGGGTCCGACAACGCTTTAGGGGGAGCGTGCGTGTGAGGGCGCGGGTTAGTGTTAGCGTACGGCTTAGGATTAGGGGACGGGTGAGGGTCATGCTTCGGGGAAGGGTTAGGGTTAGGGTTCGGGCTAGGGTTAGGGTTAGGGGACGGGGATGGTTTAGGGTCCAGGTGAAGTTCCGACAATGCTTTAGGGGGAGCGGGCGTGTGAGGGCGCGGGTTAGTGTGAGCCTACGGGTTAGGATTAGGGGACGGGTGAGGGTCAGGCTAAGGGGAAGGGTTAGGGTTAGGGTTCGAGCTAGGGTTAGGGTTAGGGGACGGGGATGGTTTAGGGTCCAGTAGAGGGTCCGACAACGCTTTAGGGGGAGCGTGCATGTGAGGGCGCGGGTTAATGTTACTGTACGGGTTAGGATTAGGGGACGGGTGAGCGTCAGGCTTCGGGGAAGGGTTAGGGTTAGGGTTCGGGCTAGGGTTAGGGTTAGGGGACGGGGACGGTTTAGGGTCCAGGTGAGGGTCCGACAACGCTTTAGGGGGAGCGTGCGTGTGAGGGCGCGGGTTAGTGTTAGCGTACGGCTTAGGATTAGGGGACGGGTGAGGGTCATGCTTCGGGGAAGGGTTAGGGTTAGGGTTCGGGCTAGGGTTAGGGTTAGGGGACAGGGACAGTTTAGGGTCCAGGTGAGGGTCCGACAACGCTTTAGGGGGATCGGGCGTGTGAGGGCGCGGATTAGTGTGAGCCTACGGGTTAGGATTAGGTGACGGGTGACGGTCAGGCTTCGGGGAAGGGTTAGGGTTAGGGTTCGGGCTAGGGTTAGGGTTAGGGGACGGGGACGGTTTAGGGTCCAGGTGAGGGTCCGACAACGCTTTAGGGGGAGCGTGCGTGTGAGGGCGTGGGTTAGTGTGAGCGTACGGCTTAGGATTAGGGGACGGGTGAGGGTCATGCTTCGGGGAAGGGTTAGGGTTAGGGTTCGGGCTAGGGTTAGGGTTAGGGGACGGGGACGGTTTAGGGTCCAGGTGAGGGTCCGACAACTCTTTAGGGGGATCGTGCGTGTGAGGGCGCGGGTTAGTGTGAGCCTACTGGTTAGGATTAGGTGACGGGTGAGTGTCAGGCTTCGGGGAAGGGTTAGGGTTAGGGTTCGGGCTAGGGTTAGGGTTAGGGGACGGGGACGGTTTAGGGTCCAGGAGAGGGTCCGACAACGCTTTAGGGGGAGCGTGCGTGTGAGGGCACGGGTTAATGTTACCGTACGGGTTAGGATTAGGGGACGGGTGAGCGTCAGGCTTCGGGGAAGGGTTAGGGTTAGGGTTCGGGCTAGGGTTAGGGTTAGGGGACGGGGACGGTTTAGGGTCCAGGTGAGGGTCCGACAACGCTTTCGGGTGAGCGTGCGTGTGAGGGCGCAGGTTAGTGTTAGCATACGGCTTAGGATTAGGGGACGGGTGAGGGTCATGCTTCGGGGAAGGGTTAGGGTTAGGGTTCGGGCTAGTGTTAGTGTTAGTGGACGGGGACGGTTTAGGGTCTAGGTGAGGGTCCGACAACGCTTTAGGGGGATCGTGCGTGTGAGGGCGCGGGTTAGTGTGAGCCTACGGGTTAGGATTATGTGACGGGTGAGGGTCAGGCTTCGGGGAAGTGTTAGGGTTAGGGTTCGGGCTAGGGTTAGGGTTAGGGGACGGGGACGGTTTAGGGTCCAGGTGAGGGTCCGACAACGCTTTAGGGGGAGCGTGCGTGTGAGGGCGCGGGTTAGTGTTAGCGTACGGCTTAGGATTAGGGGACGGGTGAGGGTCATGCTTCGGGGAAGGGTTAGGGTTAGGGTTCGGGCTAGGGTTAGGGTTAGGGGACGGGGACGGTTTAGGGTCCAGGTGAGGGTCCGACAATGCTTTAGGGGGATCGTGCGTGTGAGGGCGCGGGTTAGTGTGAGCGTACGGGTTAGGATTAGGTGACGGGTGAGGGTCAGGCTTCGGGGAAGGGTTAGGGTTAGGGTTCGGGCTAGGGTTAGGGTTAGGGGACGGGGACGGTTTAGGGTCCAGGTGAGGGTCCGACAACGCTTTAGGGGGATCGTGCGTGTGAGGGCGCGGGTTAGTGTGAGCCTACGGGTTAGGATTAGGTGACGGGTGAGGGTCAGGCTTCGGGGAAGGGTTAGGGTTAGGGTTCGGGCTAGGGTTAGGGTTAGGGGACGGGGACGGTTTAGGGTCCAGGTGAGGGTCCGACAACGCTTTAGGGTGATCGTGCGTGTGAGGGCGCAGGTTAGTGTTAGCATACGGCTTAGGATTAGGGGACGGGTGAGGGTCATGCTTCGGGGAAGGGTTAGGGTTAGGGTTCGGGCTAGGGTTAGGGTTAGGGGACGGGGACGGTTTAGGGTCCAGGTGAGGGTCCGACAACGCTTTAGGTGGATTATGCGTGTGAGGGCGCGGGTTAGTGTGAGCCTACGGGTTAGGATTAGGTGACGGGTGAGGGTCAGGCTTCGGGGAAGGGTTAGGGTTAGGGTTCGGGCTAGGGTTAGGGTTAGGGGACGGGGACGGTTTAGGGTCCAGGAGAGGGTCCGACAACGCTTTAGGGGGAGCGTGCGTGTGAGGGCACGGGTTAATGTTACCGTACGGGTTAGGATTAGGGGACGGGTGAGCGTCAGGCTTCGGGGAAGGGTTAGGGTTAGGGTTCGGGCTAGGGTTAGGGTTAGGGGACGGGGACGGTTTAGGGTCCAGGTGAGGGTCCGACAACGCTTTAGGGTGAGCGTGCGTGTGAGGGCGCAGGTTAGTGTTAGCATACGGCTTAGGATTAGGGGACGGGTGAGGGTCATGCTTCGGGGAAGGGTTAGGGTTAGGGTTCGGGCTAGTGTTAGGGTTAGTGGACGGGGACGGTTTAGGGTCTAGGTGAGGGTCCGACAACGCTTTAGGGGGATCGTGCGTGTGAGGGCGCGGGTTAGTGTGAGCCTACGGGTTAGGGTTATGTGACGGGTGAGGGTCAGGCTTCGGGGAAGGGTTAGGGTTAGGGTTCGGGCTAGGGTTAGGGTTAGGGGACGGGGACGGTTTAGGGTCCAGGTGAGGGTCCGACAACGCTTTAGGGGGAGCGTGCGTGTGAGGGCGCGGGTTAGTGTTAGCGTACGGCTTAGGATTAGGGGACGGGTGAGGGTCATGCTTCGGGGAAGGGTTAGGGTTAGGGTTCGGGCTAGGGTTAGGGTTAGGGGACGGGGATGGTTTAGGGTCCAGGTGAGGGTCCGACAACGCTTTAGGGGGAGCGTGCGTGTGAGGGCGCGGGTTACTGTTACCATACGGGTTAGGATTAGGGGACGGGTGAGCGTCAGGCTTCGGGGAAGGGTTAGGGTTAGGGTTCGCGCTAGGGTTAGGGTTAGGGGACGGGGACGGTTTAGGGTCCAGGTGAGGGTCCGACAACGCTTTAGGGGGAGCGTGCGTGTGAGGCCGTGGGTTAGTGTTAGCGTACGGGTTAGGATTATGGGACGGGTGAGGGTCAGGCTTCGGGGAAGGGTTAGGGTTAGGGTTCGGGCTAGGGTTAGGGTTAGGGGACGGGGACGGTTTAGGGTCCATGTGAGGGTCCGACAACGCTTTAGGGGGAGCGTGCGTGTGAGGGCGCGGGTTAGTGTGAGCCTACGGGTTAGGATTAGGTGACGGGTGAGGGTCAGGCTTCGGGGAAGGGTTAGGGTTAGGGTTCGGGCTAGGGTTAGGGTTAGGGGACGGGGACGGTTTAGGGTCCAGGTGAGGGTCCGACAACGCTTTAGGGGGAGCGTGCGTGTGAGGGCGCCGGTTAGTGTGAGCCTACGGGTTAGGATTAGGGGACGGGTGAGGGTCAGGCTTCGGGGAAGGGTTAGGGTTAGGGTTCGGGCTAGGGTTAGGGTTAGGGGAAGGGGACGGTTTAGGGTTCAGGTGAGGGTACGACAACGCTTTAGGGGGATCGTGCGTGTGAGGGCGCGGGTTAGTGTGAGCGTACGGGTTAGGATTAGGTGACGGGTGAGGGTCAGGCTTCGGGGAAGGGTTAGGGTTAGGGTTCGGGCTAGGGTTAGGGTTAGGGGACGGGGACGGTTTAGGGTCCAGGTGAGGGTCCGACAACGCTTTAGGGGGATCGTGCGTGTGAGGGCGCGGGTTAGTGTGAGACTACGGGTTAGGATTAGGTGACGGGTGAGGGTCAGGCTTCGGGGAAGGGTTAGGGTTAGGGTTCGGGCTAGGGTTAGGGTTAGGGGACGGGGACGGTTTAGGGTCCAGGTGAGGGTCCGACAACGCTTTAGGGTGATCGTGCGTGTGAGGGCGCAGGTTAGTGTTAGCATACGGCTTAGGATTAGGGGACGGGTGAGGGTCATGCTTCGGGGAAGGGTTAGGGTTAGGGTTCGGGCTAGGGTTAGGGTTAGGTGACGGGGACGGTTTAGGGTCCAGGTGAGGGTCCGACAACGCTTTAGGGGGAGCGTGCGTGTGAGGGCGCGGGTTAGTGTTAGCGTACGGCTTAGGATTAGGGGACGGGTGAGGGTCATGCTTCGGGGAAGGGTTAGGGTTAGGGTTCGGGCTAGGGTTAGGGTTAGGGGACGGGGACGGTTTAGGGTCCAGGTGAGGGTCCGACAACGCTTTAGGGGGATCGTGCGTGTGAGGGCGCGGGTTAATGTGAGCCTACGGGTTAGGATTAGGTGACGGGTGAGGGTCAGGCTTCGGGGAAGGGTTAGGTTTAGGGTTCGGGCTAGGGTTAGGGTGAGGGGACGGGGATGGTTTAGGGTGCAGGTGAGGGTCCGACAACGCTTTAGGGGGAGCGTGCGTGTGAGGGCGCGGGTTAGTGTTACCATACGGGTTAGGATTATGGGACGGGTGAGGGTCAGGCTTCGGGGAAGGGTTAGGGTTAGGGTTCGGGCTAGGGTTAGGGTTAGGGGACGGGGACGGTTTAGGGTCCAGGTGAGGGTCCGACAACGCTTTAGGGGGAGCGTGCGTGTGAGGGCGCGGGTTAGTGTGAGCCTACGGGTTAGGATTAGGTGACGGGTGAGGGTCAGGCTTCGGGGAAGGGTTAGGGTTAGTGTTCGGGCTAGGGTTAGGGTTAGGGGACGGGGACGGTTTAGGGTCCAGGTGAGGGTCCGACAACGCTTTAGGGGGATCGTGCGTGTGAGGGCGCGGGTTAGTGTGAGACTACGGGTTAGGATTAGGTGACGGGTGAGGGTCAGGCTTCGGGGAAGGGTTAGGGTTAGGGTTCGGGCTAGGGTTAGGGTTAGGGGACGGGGACGGTTTAGGGTCCAGGTGAGGGTCCGACAACGCTTTAGGGTGATCGTGCGTGTGAGGGCGCAGGTTAGTGTTAGCATACGGCTTAGGATTAGGGGACGGGTGAGGGTCATGCTTCGGGGAAGGGTTAGGGTTAGGGTTCGGGCTAGGGTTAGGGTTAGGTGACGGGGACGGTTTAGGGTCCAGGTGAGGGTCCGACAACGCTTTAGGGGGAGCGTGCGTGTGAGGGCGCGGGTTAGTGTTAGCGTACGGCTTAGGATTAGGGGACGGGTGAGGGTCATGCTTCGGGGAAGGGTTAGGGTTAGGGTTCGGGCTAGGGTTAGGGTTAGGGGACGGGGACGGTTTAGGGTCCAGGTGAGGGTCCGACAACGCTTTAGGGGGATCGTGCGTGTGAGGGCGCGGGTTAATGTGAGCCTACGGGTTAGGATTAGGTGACGGGTGAGGGTCAGGCTTCGGGGAAGGGTTAGGTTTAGGGTTCGGGCTAGGGTTAGGGTGAGGGGACGGGGATGGTTTAGGGTGCAGGTGAGGGTCCGACAACGCTTTAGGGGGAGCGTGCGTGTGAGGGCGCGGGTTAGTGTTACCATACGGGTTAGGATTATGGGACGGGTGAGGGTCAGGCTTCGGGGAAGGGTTAGGGTTAGGGTTCGGGCTAGGGTTAGGGTTAGGGGACGGGGACGGTTTAGGGTCCAGGTGAGGGTCCGACAACGCTTTAGGGGGAGCGTGCGTGTGAGGGCGCGGGTTAGTGTGAGCCTACGGGTTAGGATTAGGGGACGGGTGAGGGTCAGGCTTCGGGGAAGGGTTAGGGTTAGCGTTCGGGCTAGGGTTAGGGTTAGGGGACGGGGACGGTTTAGGGTCCAGGTGAAGTTCCGACAACGCTTTAGGGGGAGCGTGCGTGTGAGGGCGCCGGTTAGTGTGAGCCTACGGGTTAGGATTATGGGACGGGTGAGGGTCAGGCTTCGGGGAAGTTTTAGGGTTAGGGTTCGGGCTAGGGTTAGGGTTAGGGGACGGGGACGGTTTAGGGTCCAGGTGAGGGTCCGACAACGCTTTAGGGGGAGCGTGCATGTGAGGGCGCGGGTTAGTGTGAGCCTACGGGTTAGGATTAGAGGACGGGTGAGGGTCAGGCTTCGGGGAAGGGTTACGGTTAGGGTTCGGGTTAGGGTTAGTGGACGGGGACGGTTTAGGGTCCAGGAGAGGGTCCGACAACGCTTTAGGGGGAGCGTGCATGTGAGGGCGCGGGTTAATGTTACCGTACGGGTTAGGATTAGGGGACGGGTGAGCGTCAGGCTTCGGGGAAGGGTTAGGGTTAGGGTTTGGGCTAGGGTTAGGGTTAGGGGACGGGGACGGTTTAGGGTCCAGGTGAGGGTCCGACAACGCTTTAGGGGGAGCGTGCGTGTGAGGGCGCGGGTTAGTGTTAGCGTACGGCTTAGGATTAGGGGACGGGTGAGGGTCATGCTTCGGGGAAGGGTTAGGGTTAGGGTTCGGGCTAGGGTTAGGGTTAGGGGACAGGGACGGTTTAGCGTCCAGGTGAGGGTCCAACAACGCTTTAGGGGGATCGTGCGTGTGAGGGTGCGGATTAGTGTGAGCCTACGGGTTAGGATTAGGTGATGGGTGAGGGTCAGGCTTCGGGGAAGGGTTAGGGTTAGGGTTCGGGCTAGGGTTAGGGTTAGGGGACGGGGACGGTTTAGGGTCCAGGTGAGGTTCCGACAACGCTTTAGGGGGAGCGTGCGTGTGAGGGCGCGGGTTAGTGTTACCGTACGGGTTAGGATTACGGGACGTTTGAGCGTCAGGCTTCGGGGAAGGGTTAGGGTTAGGGTTCGGGCTAGGGTTAGGGTTAGGGGATGGGGACGGTTTAGGGTCCAGGTAAGGGTCCGACAACGCTTTAGGGGGAGCGTGCGTGTGAGGGCGCGGGTTAGTGTGAGCCTACGGGTTAGGATTAGGGGACGGGTGAGGGTCAGGCTTCGGGGAAGGGTTAGGGTTAGGGTTCGGGCTAGGGTTAGGGTTAGGGGACGGGGACGGTTTAGGGTCCAGGTGAGGTTCCGACAACGCTTTAGGGGGAGCGTGCGTGTGAGGGCGCGGGTTAGTGTTACCGTACGGGTTAGGATTAGGTGACGGGTGAGGGTCAGGCTTCGGGGAAGGGTTAGGGTTAGGGTTCGGGCTAGGGTTAGGGTTAGGGGATGGGGACGGTTTAGGGTCGAGGTGAGGGTCCGACAACGCTTTAGGGGGAGCGTGCGTGTGAGGGCGCGTGTTAGTGTGAGCCTACGGGTTAGGATTAGGGGACGGTTGAGGGTCAGGCTTCGGGGAAGGGTTAGGGTTAGGGTTCGGGCTAGGGTTAGGGTTAGGGGATGGGGACGGTTTAGGGTCCAGGTGAGGGTCCGACAACGCTTTAGGGGGAGCGTGCGTGTGAGGGCGCGGGTTAGTGTTAGCGTACGGGTGAGGATTAGGGGACGGGTGAGGGTCAGGCTTCGGGGAAGGGTTAGGGTTAGGGTTCGGGCTAGGGTTAGGGTTAGGGGACGGGGACGGTTTAGGGTCCAGGTGAGGGTCCGACAACGCTTTAGGGGGAGCGTGCGTGTGAGGGCGTGGGTTAGTGTTAGCGTACGGCTTAGGATTAGGGGACGGTTGAGGGTCATGCTTCGGAGAAGGGTTAGGGTTAGGGTTCGGGCTAGGGTTAGGGTTAGGGGACAGGGACGGTTTAGGGTCCAGGTGAGGGTCCGACAACGCTTTAGGGGGATCGTGCGTGTGAGGGCGCGGGTTAGTGTGAGCCTACGGGTTAGGATTAGGTGACGGGTGAGGGTCAGGCTTCGGGGAAGAGTTAGGGTTAGGGTTCGGGCTAGGGTTAGGGTTAGGGGACGGGGATGGTTTAGGGTCCAGGTGAGGGTCCGACAACGCTTTAGGGGGAGCGTTCGTGTGAGGGCGCGGGTTAGTGTTACCGTACGGGTTAGGATTAGGGGACGGGTGAGCGTCAGGCTTCGGGGAAGTGTTAGGGTTAGGGTTCGCGCTAGGGTTAGGGTTAGGGGACGGGGACGGTTTAGGGTCCAGGTGAGGGTCCGACAACGCTTTAGGGGGAGCGTGCGTGTGAGGGCGTGGGTTAGTGTTAGCGTACGGGTTAGGATTATGGGACGGGTGAGGGTCAGGCTTCGGGGAAGGGTTAGGGTTAGGGTTCGGGCTAGGGTTAGGGTTAGGGGACGGGGACGGTTTAGGGTCCAGGTGAGGGTCCGACAACGCTTTAGGGGGAGCGTGCGTGTGAGGGCGCGGGTTAGTGTGAGCCTACGGGTTAGGATTAGGGGACGGGTGAGGGTCAGGCTTCGGGGAAGGGTTAGGGTTAGGTTTCGGGCTAGGGTTAGGGTTAGGGGACGGGGACGGTTTAGGGTCCAGGTGAGGGTCCGACAACGCTTTAGGGGGAGCGTGCGTGTGAGGGCGCCGGTTAGTGTGAGCCTACGGGTTAGGATTATGGGACGGGTGAGGGTCAGGCTTCGGGGAAGTTTTAGGGTTAGGGTTCGGGCTAGGGTTAGGGTTAGGGGACGGGGACGGTTTAGGGTTCAGGTGAGGGTCCGACAACGCTTTAGGGGGATCGTGCGTGTGAGGGCGCGGGTTAGTGTGAGCGTACGGGTTAGGATTAGGTGACGGGTGAGGGTCAGGCTTCGGGGAAGGGTTAGGGTTAGGGTTCGGGCTAGGGTTAGGGTTAGGGGACGGGGACGGTTTAGGGTCCAGGTGAGGTTCCGACAACGCTTTAGGGGGAGCGTGCGTGTGAGGGCGCGGGTTAGTGTTACCGTACGGGTTAGGATTAGGGGACGGGTGAGCGTCAGGCTTCGGGGAAGGGTTAGCGTTAGGGTTCGGGGTAGGGTTAGGGTTAGGGGACGGGGACGGTTTAGGGTCCAGGTGAGGGTCCGACAACGCTTTAGGGGGAGCGTGCATGTGAGGGCGCGGGTTAGTGTGAGCCTACGGGTTAGGATTAGAGGACGGGTGACGGTCAGGCTTCGGGGAAGTGTTAGGGTTAGGGTTCGGGTTAGGGTTAGGGGACGGGGACGGTTTAGGGTCCAGGAGAGGGTCCGACAACGCTTTAGGGGGAGCGTGCATGTGAGGGCGCGGGTTAATGTTACCGTACGGGTTAGGATTAGGGGACGGGTGAGCGTCAGGCTTCGGGGAAGGGTTAGGGTTAGGGTTTGGGCTAGGGTTAGGGTTAGGGGACGGGGACGGTTTAGGGTCCAGGTGAGGGTCCGACAACGCTTTAGGGGGAGCGTGCGTGTGAGGGCGCGGGTTAGTGTTAGCGTACGGCTTAGGATTAGGGGACGGGTGAGGGTCATGCTTCGGGGAAGGGTTAGGGTTAGGGTTCGGGCTAGGGTTAGGGTTAGGGGACGGGGACGGTTTAGGGTCCAGGTGAGGGTCCGACAACTCTTTAGGGGTATCGTGCGTGTGAGGGCGCGGGTTAGTGTGAGCCTACGGGTTAGGATTAGATGACGGGTGAGGGTCAGGCTAAGGGGAAGGGTTAGGGTTAGGGTTCGGGCTAGGGTTAGGGTTAGGGGACGGGGACGGTTTAGGGTCCAGGAGAGGGTCCAACAATGCTTTAGGGGGAGCGTGCGTGTGAGGGCACGGGTTAATGTTACCGTACGGGTTAGGATTAGGGGACGGGTGAGCGTCAGGCTTCGGGGAAGTGTTAGGGTTAGGGTTCGGGCTAGGGTTAGGTTTAGGGGACGGGGACAGTTTAGGGTCCAGGTGAGGATCCGACAACGCTTTAGGGTGAGCGTGCGTGTGAGGGCGCAGGTTAGTGTTAGCATACGGCTTAGGATTAGGGGACGGGTGAGGGTCATGCTTCGGGGAAGGGTTAGGGTTAGGGTTCGGGCTAGGGTTAGGGTTAGGGGACGGGGACGGTTTAGGGTCCAGGTGAGGGTCCGACAACGCTTTAGGGGGATCGTGCGTGTGAGGGCGCGGGTTAGTGTGAGCCTACGGGTTAGGATTAGGTGACGGGTGAGGGTCAGGCTTCGGGGAAGAGTTAGGGTTAGGGTTCGGGCTAGGGTTAGGGTTAGGGGACGGGGATGGTTTAGGGTCCAGGTGAGGGTCCGACAACGCTTTAGGGGGAGCGTGCGTGTGAGGGCGCGGGTTAGTGTTACCGTACGGGTTAGGATTAGGGGACGGGTGAGCGTCAGGCTTCGGGGAAGTGTTAGGGTTAGGGTTCGCGCTAGGGTTAGGGTTAGGGGACGGGGACGGTTTAGGGTCCAGGTGAGGGTCCGACAACGCTTTAGGGGGAGCGTGCGTGTGAGGGCGTGGGTTAGTGTTAGCGTACGGGTTAGGATTATGGGACGGGTGAGGGTCAGGCTTCGGGGAAGGGTTAGGGTTAGGGTTCGGGTTAGGGTTAGGGGACGGGGACGGTTTAGGTTCCAGGAGAGGGTCCGACAACGCTATAGGGGGAGCGTGCGTGTGAGGGCGCGGGTCAGTGTTACCGTACGGGTTAGGATTAGGGGACGGGTGAGCGTCAGGCTTCAGGGAAGGGTTAGGGTTAGGGTTCGCGCTAGGGTTAGGGTTAGGGGATGGGGACGGTTTAGGGTCCAGGTGAGGGTCCGACAACGCTTTAGGGGGAGCGTGCGTGTGAGGGCGTGGGTTAGTGTTAGCGTACGGGTTAGGATTATGGGACGGGTGAGGGTCAGGCTTCGGGGAAGGGTTAGGGTTAGGGTTCGGGCTAGGGTTAGGGTTAGGGGACGGGGACGGTTTAGGGTCAATGTGAGGGTCCGACAACGCTTTAGGGGGAGCGTGCGTGTGAGGGCGCGGGTTAGTGTGAGCCTACGGGTTAGGATTAGGGGACGGGTGAGGGTCAGGCTTCGGGGAAGGGTTAGGGTTAGGGTTCGGGCTAGGGTTAGGGTTAGGGGACGGGGACGGTTTAGGGTCCAGGTGAGGGTCCGACAACGCTTTAGGGGGAGCGTGCGTGTGAGGGCGCCGGTTAGTGTGAGCCTACGTGTTAGGATTAGGGGATGGGTGAGGGTCAGGCTTCGGGGAAGTTTTAGGGTTAGGGTTCGGGCTAGGGTTAGGGTTAGGGGACGGGGACGGTTTAGGGTTCAGGTGAGGGTCCGACAACGCTTTAGGGGGATCGTGCGTGTGAGGGCGCGGGTTAGTGTGAGCGTACGGGTTAGGATTAGGTGACGGGTGAGGGTCAGGCTTCGGGGAAGGGTTAGGGTTAGGGTTCGGGCTAGGGTTAGGGTTAGGGGACAGGGACGGTTTAGGGTCCAGGTGAGGTTCCGACAACGCTTTAGGGGGAGCGTGCGTGTGAGGGCGCGGGTTAGTGTTACCGTACGGGTTAGGATTAGGAGACGGGTGAGCGTCAGGCTTCGGGGAAGGGTTAGGGTTAGGGTTCGGGTTAGGGTTAGGGTTAGGGGATGGGGACGGTTTAGGGTCGAGGTGAGGGTCCGACAACGCTTTAGGGGGAGCGTGCGTGTGAGGGCGCGGGTTAGTGTGAGCCTACGGGTTAGGATTAGGGGACGGGTGAGGGTCAGGCTTCGGGGAAGGGTTAGGGTTAGGTTTCGGGCTAGGGTTAGGGTTAGGGGACGGGGACGGTTTAGGGTCCAGGTGAGGGTCCGACAACGCTTTAGGGGGAGCGTGCGTGTGAGGGCGCGGGTTAGTGTTAGCGTACGGGTGAGGATTAAGGGACGGGTGAGGGTCAGGCTTCGGGGAAGCGTTAGGGTTAGGGTTCGGGCTAGGGTTAGGGTTAGGGGACGGGGACGGTTTAGGGTCCAGGTGAGGGTCCGACAACTCTTTAGGGGGATCGTGCGTGTGAGGGCGCGGGTTAGTGTGAGCCTATGGGTTAGGATTAGGTGACGGGTGAGGGTCAGGCTAAGGGGAAGGGTTAGGGTTAGGGTTCGGGCTAGGGTTAGGGTTAGGGGACGGGGACGGTTTAGGGTCCAGGAGAGGGTCCGACAACGCTTTAGGGGGAGCGTGCGTGTGAGGGCACGGGTTAATGTTACCGTACGGGTTAGGATTAGGGGACGGGTGAGCGTCAGGCTTCGGGGAAGGGTTAGGGTTAGGGTTCGGGCTAGGGTTAGGGTTAGGGGACGGGGACGGTTTAGGGTCCAGGTGAGGGTCCGACAACGCTTTAGGGTGAGCGTGCGTGTGAGGGCGCAGGTTAGTGTTAGCATACGGCTTAGGATTAGGGGACGGGTGAGGGTCATGCTTCGGGGAAGGGTTAGGGTTAGGGTTCGGGCTAGGGTTAGGGTTAGGGGACGGGGACGGTTTAGGGTCCAGGTGAGGGTCCGACAACGCTTTAGGGGGATCGTGCGTGTGAGGGCGCGGGTTAGTGTGAGCCTACGGGTTAGGATTAGGTGACGGGTGAGGGTCAGGCTTCGGGGAAGGGTTAGGGTTAGGGTTCGGGCTAGGGTTAGGGTTAGGGGACGGGGACGGTTTAGGGTCCAGGTGAGGGTCCGACAACGCTTTAGGAGGAGCGTGCGTGTGAGGGCGCAGGTTAGTGTTAGCGTACGTCTTAGGATTAGGGGACGGGTGAGGGTCAGGCTTCGGGGAAGGGTTAGGGTTAGGGTTCGGGCTAGGGTTAGGGTTAGGGGACGGGGACGGTTTAGGGTCCAGGTGAGGGTCCGACAACGCTTTAGGGGGATCGTGCGTGTGAGGGCGCGGGTTAGTGTGAGCCTACGGGTTATGATTAGGGGACGGGTGAGGGTCAGGCTTCGGGGAAGGGTTAGGGTTAGGGTTCGGGCTAGGGTTAGGGTTAGGGGACGGGGATGGTTTAGGGTCCAGGTGAGGGTCCGACAACGCTTTAGGGGGAGCGTGCGTGTGAGGGCGCGGGTTAGTGTTACCATACGGGTTAGGATTAGGGGACGGGTGAGGGTCAGGCTTCGGGGAAGGGTTAGGGTTAGGGTTCGGGCTAGGGTTAGGGTTAGGGGACGGGGACGGTTTAGGGTCCAGGTGAGGGTCCGACAACGCTTTAGGGGGAGCGTGCGTGTGAGGGCGTGGGTTAGTGTTAGCGTACGGGTTAAGATTATGGGACGGTTGAGGGTCAGGCTTCGGGGAAGGTTTAGGGTTAGGGTTCGGGCTAGGGTTAGGGTTTGGGGACGGGGATGGTTTAGGGTCCATGTGAGGGTCCGACAACGCTTTAGGGGGAGCGTGCGTGTGAGGGCGCGGGTTAGTGTGAGCCTACGGGTTAGGATTAGGGGACGGGTGAGGGTCAGGCTTCGGGGAAGGGTTAGGGTTAGGGTTCGGGCTAGGGTTAGGGTTAGGGTACGGGGACGGTTTAGGGTCCAGGTGAAGTTCCGACAATGCTTTAGGGGGAGCGGGCGTGTGAGGGCGCGGGTTAGTGTGAGCCTACGGGTTAGGATTAGGGGACGGGTGAGGGTCAGGCTTCGGGGAAGGGTTAGGGTTAGGGTTCGGGCTAGGGTTAGGGTTAGGGGACGGGGACGGTTTAGGGTCCAGGTGAGGGTCCGACAACGCTTTAGGGGGAGCGTGCATGTGAGGGCGCGGGTTAGTGTGAGCCTACGGGTTAGGATTAGGGGACGGGTGAGGGTCAGGCTTCGGGGAAGGGTTAGGGTTAGGGTTCGGGTTAGGGTTAGGGGACGGGGACGGTTTAGGGTCCAGGTGAGGGTCCGACAACGCTTTAGGGGGAGCGTGCGTGTGAGGGCGCGGGTTAGTGTTAGCGTACGGCTTAGGATTAGGGGACGGGTGAGGGTCATGCTTCGGGGAAGGGTTAGGGTTAGGGTTCGGGCTAGGGTTAGGGTTAGGGGACAGGGACGGTTTAGGGTCCAGGTGAGGGTCCGACAACGCTTTAGGGGGATCGTGCGTGTGAGGGCGCGGATTAGTGTGAGCCTACGGGTTAGGATTAGGTGACGGGTGAGGGTCAGGCTTCGGGGTAGGGTTAGGGTTAGGGTTCGGGCTAGTGTTAGGGTTAGGGGACGGGGACGGTTTAGGGTCCAGGTGAGGTTCCGACAACGCTTTAGGGGGAGCGTGCGTGTGAGGGCGCGGGTTAGTGTTACCGTACGGGTTAGGATTACGGGACGTTTGAGCATCAGGCTTCGGGGAAGGGTTAGGGTTAGGGTTCGGGCTAGGGTTAGGGTTAGGGGACGGGGACGGTTTAGGGTCCAGGTGAGGGTCCGACAACGCTTTAGGGGGAGCGTGCGTGTGAGGGCGTGGGTTAGTGTTAGCGTACGGCTTAGGATTAGGGGACGGGTGAGGGTCATGCTTCGGGGAAGGGTTAGGGTTAGGGTTCGGGCTAGGGTTAGGGTTAGGGGACGGGGACGGTTTAGGGTCCAGGTGAGGGTCCGACAACTCTTTAGGGGGATCATGCGTGTGAGGGCGCGGGTTAGTGTGAGCCTACGTGTTATGATTAGGTGACGGGTGAGGGTCAGGCTTCAGGGAAGGGTTAGGGTTAGGGTTCGGGCTAGGGTTAGGGTTAGGGGACGGGGACGGTTTAGGGTCCAGGAGAGGGTCCGACAACGCTTTAGGGTGAGCGTGCGTGTGAGGGCGCAGGTTAGTGTTAGCATACGGCTTAGGATTAGGGGACGGGTGAGGGTCATGCTTCGGGGAAGGGTTAGGGTTAGGGTTCGGGCTAGGGTTAGGGTTAGGGGACGGGGACGGTTTAGGGTCCAGGTGAGGATCCGACAACGCTTTAGGGGGATCGTGCGTGTGAGCGCAGGTTAGTGTGAGCCTACGGGTTAGGATTAGGTGACGGGTGAGGGTCAGGCTTCGGGGAAGGGTTAGGGTTATGGTTCGGGCTAGGGTTAGGGTTAGGGGACGGGGACGGTTTAGGGTCCAGGTGAGGGTCCGACAACGCTTTAGGGGGAGCGTGCGTGTGAGGGCGCGGGTTAGTGTTAGCGTACGGCTTAGGATTAGGGGACGGGTGAGGGTCATGCTTCGGGGAAGGGTTAGGGTTAGGGTTCGGGCTATGGTTAGGGTTAGGGGACGGGGACGGTTTAGGGTCCAGGTGAGGGTCCGACAACGCTTTAGGGGGATCGTGCGTGAGAGGGCGTGGGTTAGTGTGAGCCTACGGGTTAGGATTAGGTGACGGGTGAGGGTCAGGCTTCGGGGAAGGGTTAGGGTTAGGGTTCGGGCTAGGGTTAGGGTTAGGGGACGGGGATGGTTTAGGGTCCAGGTGAGGGTCCGACAACGCTTTAGGGGGAGCGTGCGTGTGAGGGCGCGGGTTAGTGTTACCGTACGGGTTAGGATTAGGGGACGGGTGAGCGTCAGGCTTCGGGGAAGGGTTAGGGTTAGGGTTCGCGCTAGGGTTAGGGTTAGGGGACGGGGACGGTTTAGGGTCCAGGTGAGGGTCCGACAACGCTTTAGGGGGAGCGTGCGTGTGAGGGCGCGGGTTAGTGTGAGCGTACGGGTTAGGATTAGGTGACGGGTGAGGGTCAGGCTTCGGGGAAGGGTTAGGGTTAGGGTTCGGGCTAGGGTTAGGGTTAGGGGACGGGGACGGTTTAGGGTCCAGGTGAGGTTCCGACAACGCTTTAGGGGGAGCGTGCGTGTGAGGGCGCGGGTTAGTGTTACCGTACGGGTTAGGATTAGGAGACGGGTGAGCGTCAGGCTTCGGGGAAGGGTTAGGGTTAGGGTTCGGGTTAGGGTTAGGGTTAGGGGATGGGGACGGTTTAGGGTCGAGGTGAGGGTCCGACAACGCTTTAGGGGGAGCGTGCGTGTGAGGGCGCGGGTTAGTGTGAGCCTACGGGTTAGGATTAGGGGACGGGTGAGGGTCAGGCTTCGGGGAAGGGTTAGGGTTAGGTTTCGGGCTAGGGTTAGGGTTAGGGGACGGGGACGGTTTAGGGTCCAGGTGAGGGTCCGACAACGCTTTAGGGGGAGCGTGCGTGTGAGGGCGCGGGTTAGTGTTAGCGTACGGGTGAGGATTAAGGGACGGGTGAGGGTCAGGCTTCGGGGAAGCGTTAGGGTTAGGGTTCGGGCTAGGGTTAGGGTTAGGGGACGGGGACGGTTTAGGGTCCAGGTGAGGGTCCGACAACTCTTTAGGGGGATCGTGCGTGTGAGGGCGCGGGTTAGTGTGAGCCTATGGGTTAGGATTAGGTGACGGGTGAGGGTCAGGCTAAGGGGAAGGGTTAGGGTTAGGGTTCGGGCTAGGGTTAGGGTTAGGGGACGGGGACGGTTTAGGGTCCAGGAGAGGGTCCGACAACGCTTTAGGGGGAGCGTGCGTGTGAGGGCACGGGTTAATGTTACCGTACGGGTTAGGATTAGGGGACGGGTGAGCGTCAGGCTTCGGGGAAGGGTTAGGGTTAGGGTTCGGGCTAGGGTTAGGGTTAGGGGACGGGGACGGTTTAGGGTCCAGGTGAGGGTCCGACAACGCTTTAGGGTGAGCGTGCGTGTGAGGGCGCAGGTTAGTGTTAGCATACGGCTTAGGATTAGGGGACGGGTGAGGGTCATGCTTCGGGGAAGGGTTAGGGTTAGGGTTCGGGCTAGGGTTAGGGTTAGGGGACGGGGACGGTTTAGGGTCCAGGTGAGGGTCCGACAACGCTTTAGGGGGATCGTGCGTGTGAGGGCGCGGGTTAGTGTGAGCCTACGGGTTAGGATTAGGTGACGGGTGAGGGTCAGGCTTCGGGGAAGGGTTAGGGTTAGGGTTCGGGCTAGGGTTAGGGTTAGGGGACGGGGACGGTTTAGGGTCCAGGTGAGGGTCCGACAACGCTTTAGGAGGAGCGTGCGTGTGAGGGCGCAGGTTAGTGTTAGCGTACGTCTTAGGATTAGGGGACGGGTGAGGGTCAGGCTTCGGGGAAGGGTTAGGGTTAGGGTTCGGGCTAGGGTTAGGGTTAGGGGACGGGGACGGTTTAGGGTCCAGGTGAGGGTCCGACAACGCTTTAGGGGGATCGTGCGTGTGAGGGCGCGGGTTAGTGTGAGCCTACGGGTTATGATTAGGGGACGGGTGAGGGTCAGGCTTCGGGGAAGGGTTAGGGTTAGGGTTCGGGCTAGGGTTAGGGTTAGGGGACGGGGATGGTTTAGGGTCCAGGTGAGGGTCCGACAACGCTTTAGGGGGAGCGTGCGTGTGAGGGCGCGGGTTAGTGTTACCATACGGGTTAGGATTAGGGGACGGGTGAGGGTCAGGCTTCGGGGAAGGGTTAGGGTTAGGGTTCGGGCTAGGGTTAGGGTTAGGGGACGGGGACGGTTTAGGGTCCAGGTGAGGGTCCGACAACGCTTTAGGGGGAGCGTGCGTGTGAGGGCGTGGGTTAGTGTTAGCGTACGGGTTAAGATTATGGGACGGTTGAGGGTCAGGCTTCGGGGAAGGTTTAGGGTTAGGGTTCGGGCTAGGGTTAGGGTTTGGGGACGGGGATGGTTTAGGGTCCATGTGAGGGTCCGACAACGCTTTAGGGGGAGCGTGCGTGTGAGGGCGCGGGTTAGTGTGAGCCTACGGGTTAGGATTAGGGGACGGGTGAGGGTCAGGCTTCGGGGAAGGGTTAGGGTTAGGGTTCGGGCTAGGGTTAGGGTTAGGGTACGGGGACGGTTTAGGGTCCAGGTGAAGTTCCGACAATGCTTTAGGGGGAGCGGGCGTGTGAGGGCGCGGGTTAGTGTGAGCCTACGGGTTAGGATTAGGGGACGGGTGAGGGTCAGGCTTCGGGGAAGGGTTAGGGTTAGGGTTCGGGCTAGGGTTAGGGTTAGGGGACGGGGACGGTTTAGGGTCCAGGTGAGGGTCCGACAACGCTTTAGGGGGAGCGTGCATGTGAGGGCGCGGGTTAGTGTGAGCCTACGGGTTAGGATTAGGGGACGGGTGAGGGTCAGGCTTCGGGGAAGGGTTAGGGTTAGGGTTCGGGTTAGGGTTAGGGGACGGGGACGGTTTAGGGTCCAGGTGAGGGTCCGACAACGCTTTAGGGGGAGCGTGCGTGTGAGGGCGCGGGTTAGTGTTAGCGTACGGCTTAGGATTAGGGGACGGGTGAGGGTCATGCTTCGGGGAATGGTTAGGGTTAGGGTTCGGGCTAGGGTTAGGGTTAGGGGACAGGGACGGTTTAGGGTCCAGGTGAGGGTCCGACAACGCTTTAGGGGGATCGTGCGTGTGAGGGCGCGGATTAGTGTGAGCCTACGGGTTAGGATTAGGTGACGGGTGAGGGTCAGGCTTCGGGGTAGGGTTAGGGTTAGGGTTCGGGCTAGTGTTAGGGTTAGGGGACGGGGACGGTTTAGGGTCCAGGTGAGGTTCCGACAACGTTTTAGGGGGAGCGTGCGTGTGAGGGCGCGGGTTAGTGTTACCGTACGGGTTAGGATTACGGGACGTTTGAGCATCAGGCTTCGGGGAAGGGTTAGGGTTAGGGTTCGGGCTAGGGTTAGGGTTAGGGGACGGGGACGGTTTAGGGTCCAGGTGAGGGTCCGACAACGCTTTAGGGGGAGCGTGCGTGTGAGGGCGTGGGTTAGTGTTAGCGTACGGCTTAGGATTAGGGGACGGGTGAGGGTCATGCTTCGGGGAAGGGTTAGGGTTAGGGTTCGGGCTAGGGTTAGGGTTAGGGGACGGGGACGGTTTAGGGTCCAGGTGAGGGTCCGACAACTCTTTAGGGGGATCATGCGTGTGAGGGCGCGGGTTAGTGTGAGCCTACGTGTTATGATTAGGTGACGGGTGAGGGTCAGGCTTCAGGGAAGGGTTAGGGTTAGGGTTCGGGCTAGGGTTAGGGTTAGGGGACGGGGACGGTTTAGGGTCCAGGAGAGGGTCCGACAACGCTTTAGGGTGAGCGTGCGTGTGAGGGCGCAGGTTAGTGTTAGCATACGGCTTAGGATTAGGGGACGGGTGAGGGTCATGCTTCGGGGAAGGGTTAGGGTTAGGGTTCGGGCTAGGGTTAGGGTTAGGGGACGGGGACGGTTTAGGGTCCAGGTGAGGATCCGACAACGCTTTAGGGGGATCGTGCGTGTGAGCGCAGGTTAGTGTGAGCCTACGGGTTAGGATTAGGTGACGGGTGAGGGTCAGGCTTCGGGGAAGGGTTAGGGTTATGGTTCGGGCTAGGGTTAGGGTTAGGGGACGGGGACGGTTTAGGGTCCAGGTGAGGGTCCGACAACGCTTTAGGGGGAGCGTGCGTGTGAGGGCGCGGGTTAGTGTTAGCGTACGGCTTAGGATTAGGGGACGGGTGAGGGTCATGCTTCGGGGAAGGGTTAGGGTTAGGGTTCGGGCTATGGTTAGGGTTAGGGGACGGGGACGGTTTAGGGTCCAGGTGAGGGTCCGACAACGCTTTAGGGGGATCGTGCGTGAGAGGGCGTGGGTTAGTGTGAGCCTACGGGTTAGGATTAGGTGACGGGTGAGGGTCAGGCTTCGGGGAAGGGTTAGGGTTAGGGTTCGGGCTAGGGTTAGGGTTAGGGGACGGGGATGGTTTAGGGTCCAGGTGAGGGTCCGACAACGCTTTAGGGGGAGCGTGCGTGTGAGGGCGCGGGTTAGTGTTACCGTACGGGTTAGGATTAGGGGACGGGTGAGCGTCAGGCTTCGGGGAAGGGTTAGGGTTAGGGTTCGCGCTAGGGTTAGGGTTAGGGGACGGGGACGGTTTAGGGTCCAGGTGAGGGTCCGACAACGCTTTAGGGGGAGCGTGCGTGTGAGGGCGTGGGTTAGTGTTAGCGTACGGGTTAGGATTATGGGACGGGTGAGGGTCAGGCTTCGGGGAAGGGTTAGGGTTAGGGTTCGGGCTAGGGTTAGGGTTAGGGGACGGGGACGGTTTAGGGTCCATGTGAGGGTCCGACAACGCTTTAGGGGGAGCGTGCGTGTGAGGGCGCGGGTTAGTGTTAGCGTACGGGTGAGGATTAGGGGACGGGTGAGGGTCAGGCTTCGGGGAAGGGTTAGGGTTAGGGTTCGGGCTAGGGTTAGGGTTAGGGTACGGGGACGGTTTAGGGTCCAGGTGAAGTTCCGACAATGCTTTAGGGGGAGCGGGTGTGTGAGGGCGCGGGTTAGTGTGAGCCTACGGGTTAGGATTAGGGGACGGGTGAGGGTCAGGCTTCGGGGAAGGGTTAGGGTTAGGGTTCGGGCTAGGGTTAGGGTTAGGGGACGGGGACGGTTTAGGGTCCAGGTGAGGGTCCGACAACGCTTTAGGGGGAGCGTGCATGTGAGGGCGCGGGTTAGTGTGAGCCTACGGGTTAGGATTAGGGGACGGGTGAGGGTCAGGCTTCGGGGAAGGGTTAGGGTTAGGGTTCGGGTTAGGGTTAGGGGACGGGGACGGTTTAGGGTCCAGGAGAGGGTCCGACAACGCTTTAGGGGGAGCGTGCGTGTGAGGGCGCGGGTTAATGTTACCGTACGGGTTAGGATTAGGGGACGGGTGAGAGTCAGGCTTCGGGGAAGGGTTAGGGTTAGGGTTCGGGCTAGGGTTAGGGTTAGGGGACGGGGACGGTTTAGGGTCCAGGTGAGGGTCCGACAACGCTTTAGGGGGAGCGTGCGTGTGAGGGCGCGGGTTAGTGTTAGCGTACGGCTTAGGATTAGGGGACGGGTGAGGGTCATGCTTCGGGGAAGGGTTAGGGTTAGGGTTCGGGCTAGGGTTAGGATTAGGGGACGGGGACGGTTTAGGGTCCAGGTGAGGGTCCGACAACTCTTTAGGGGGATCGTGCGTGTGAGGGCGCGGGTTAGTGTGAGCCTACGGGTTAGGATTAGGTGACGGGTGAGGGTCAGGCTAAGGGGAAGGGTTAGGGTTAGGGTTCGAGCTAGGGTTAGGGTTAGGGGACGGGGACGGTTTAGGGTCCAGGTGAGGGTCCGACAACTCTTTAGGGGGATCGTGCGTGTGAGGGCGCGGGTTAGTGTGAGCCTACTGGTTAGGATTAGGTGACGGGTGAGTGTCAGGCTTCGGGGAAGGGTTAGGGTTAGGGTTCGGGCTAGGGTTAGGGTTAGGGGACGGGGACGGTTTAGGGTCCAGGAGAGGGTCCGACAACGCTTTAGGGGGAGCGTGCGTGTGAGGGCACGGGTTAATGTTACCGTACGGGTTAGGATTAGGGGACGGGTGAGCGTCAGGCTTCGGGGAAGGGTTAGGGTTAGGGTTCGGGCTAGGGTTAGGGTTAGGGGACGGGGACGGTTTAGGGTCCAGGTGAGGGTCCGACAACGCTTTCGGGTGAGCGTGCGTGTGAGGGCGCAGGTTAGTGTTAGCATACGGCTTAGGATTAGGGGACGGGTGAGGGTCATGCTTCGGGGAAGGGTTAGGGTTAGGGTTCGGGCTAGTGTTAGTGTTAGTGGACGGGGACGGTTTAGGGTCTAGGTGAGGGTCCGACAACGCTTTAGGGGGATCGTGCGTGTGAGGGCGCGGGTTAGTGTGAGCCTACGGGTTAGGATTATGTGACGGGTGAGGGTCAGGCTTCGGGGAAGGGTTAGGGTTAGGGTTCGGGCTAGGGTTAGGGATAGGGGACGGGGACGGTTTAGGGTCCAGGTGAGGGTCCGACAACGCTTTAGGGGGAGCGTGCGTGTGAGGGCGCGGGTTAGTGTTAGCGTACGGCTTAGGATTAGGGGACGGGTGAGGGTCATGCTTCGGGGAAGGGTTAGGGTTAGGGTTCGGGCTAGGGTTAGGGTTAGGGGATGGGGACGGTTTAGGGTCGAGGTGAGGGTCCGACAACGCTTTAGGGGGAGCGTGCGTGTGAGGGCGCGTGTTAGTGTGAGCCTACGGGTTAGGATTAGGGGACGGTTGAGGGTCAGGCTTCGGGGAAGGGTTAGGGTTAGGGTTCGGGCTAGGGTTAGGGTTAGGGGATGGGGACGGTTTAGGGTCCAGGTGAGGGTCCGACAACGCTTTAGGGGGAGCGTGCGTGTGAGGGCGCGGGTTAGTGTTAGCGTACGGGTGAGGATTAGGGGACGGGTGAGGGTCAGGCTTCGGGGAAGGGTTAGGGTTAGGGTTCGGGCTAGGGTTAGGGTTAGGGGACGGGGACGGTTTAGGGTCCAGGTGAGGGTCCGACAACGCTTTAGGGGGAGCGTGCGTGTGAGGGCGTGGGTTAGTGTTAGCGTACGGCTTAGGATTAGGGGACGGGTGAGGGTCATGCTTCGGAGAAGGGTTAGGGTTAGGGTTCGGGCTAGGGTTAGGGTTAGGGGACAGGGACGGTTTAGGGTCCAGGTGAGGGTCCGACAACGCTTTAGGGGGATCGTGCGTGTGAGGGCGCGGGTTAGTGTGAGCCTACGGGTTAGGATTAGATGACGGGTGAGGGTCAGGCTTCGGGGAAGAGTTAGGGTTAGGGTTCGGGCTAGGGTTAGGGTTAGGGGACGGGGATGGTTTAGGGTCCAGGTGAGGGTCCGACAACGCTTTAGGGGGAGCGTGCGTGTGAGGGCGCGGGTTAGTGTTACCGTACTGGTTAGGATTAGGGGACGGGTGAGCGTCAGGCTTCGGGGAAGTGTTAGGGTTAGGGTTCGCGCTAGGGTTAGGGTTAGGGGACGGGGACGGTTTAGGGTCCAGGTGAGGGTCCGACAACGCTTTAGGGGGAGCGTGCGTGTGAGGGCGTGGGTTAGTGTTAGCGTACGGGTTAGGATTATGGGACGGGTGAGGGTCAGGCTTCGGGGAAGGGTTAGGGTTAGGGTTCGGGCTAGGGTTAGGGTTAGGGGACGGGGACGGTTTAGGGTCCAGGTGAGGGTCCGACAACGCTTTAGGGGGAGCGTGCGTGTGAGGGCGCGGGTTAGTGTGAGCCTACGGGTTAGGATTAGGGGACGGGTGAGGGTCAGGCTTCGGGGAAGGGTTAGGGTTAGGTTTCGGGCTAGGGTTAGGGTTAGGGGACGGGGACGGTTTAGGGTCCAGGTGAGGGTCCGACAACGCTTTAGGGGGAGCGTGCGTGTGAGGGCGCCGGTTAGTGTGAGCCTACGGGTTAGGATTATGGGACGGGTGAGGGTCAGGCTTCGGGGAAGTTTTAGGGTTAGGGTTCGGGCTAGGGTTAGGGTTAGGGGACGGGGACGGTTTAGGGTTCAGGTGAGGGTCCGACAACGCTTTAGGGGGATCGTGCGTGTGAGGGCGCGGGTTAGTGTGAGCGTACGGGTTAGGATTAGGTGACGGGTGAGGGTCAGGCTTCGGGGAAGGGTTAGGGTTAGGGTTCGGGCTAGGGTTAGGGTTAGGGGACGGGGACGGTTTAGGGTCCAGGTGAGGGTCCGACAACGCTTTAGGGGGAGCGTGCATGTGAGGGCGCGGGTTAGTGTGAGCCTACGGGTTAGGATTAGAGGACGGGTGACGGTCAGGCTTCGGGGAAGTGTTAGGGTTAGGGTTCGGGTTAGGGTTAGGGGACGGGGACGGTTTAGGGTCCAGGAGAGGGTCCGACAACGCTTTAGGGGGAGCGTGCATGTGAGGGCGCGGGTTAATGTTACCGTACGGGTTAGGATTAGGGGACGGGTGAGCGTCAGGCTTCGGGGAAGGGTTAGGGTTAGGGTTTGGGCTAGGGTTAGGGTTAGGGGACGGGGACGGTTTAGGGTCCAGGTGAGGGTCCGACAACGCTTTAGGGGGAGCGTGCGTGTGAGGGCGCGGGTTAGTGTTAGCGTACGGCTTAGGATTAGGGGACGGGTGAGGGTCATGCTTCGGGGAAGGGTTAGTGTTAGGGTTCGGGCTAGGGTTAGGGTTAGGGGACGGGGACGGTTTAGGGTCCAGGTGAGGGTCCGACAACTCTTTAGGGGTATCGTGCGTGTGAGGGCGCGGGTTAGTGTGAGCCTACGGGTTAGGATTAGGTGACGGGTGAGGGTCAGGCTAAGGGGAAGGTTTAGGGTTAGGGTTCGGGCTAGGGTTAGGGTTAGGGGACGGGGACGGTTTAGGGTCCAGGAGAGGGTCCAACAATGCTTTAGGGGGAGCGTGCGTGTGAGGGCACGGGTTAATGTTACCGTACGGGTTAGGATTAGGGGACGGGTGAGCGTCAGGCTTCGGGGAAGTGTTAGGGTTAGGGTTCGGGCTAGGGTTAGGGTTAGGGGACGGGGACAGTTTAGGGTCCAGGTGAGGATCCGACAACGCTTTAGGGTGAGCGTGCGTGTGAGGGCGCAGGTTAGTGTTAGCATACGGCTTAGGATTAGGGGACGGGTGAGGGTCATGCTTCGGGGAAGGGTTAGGGTTAGGGTTCGGGCTAGGGTTAGGGTTAGGGGACGGGGACGGTTTAGGGTCCAGGTGAGGGTCCGACAACGCTTTAGGGGGATCGTGCGTGTGAGGGCGCGGGTTAGTGTGAGCCTACGGGTTAGGATTAGGTGACGGGTGAGGGTCAGGCTTCGGGGAAGAGTTAGGGTTAGGGTTCGGGCTAGGGTTAGGGTTAGGGGACGGGGATGGTTTAGGGTCCAGGTGAGGGTCCGACAACGCTTTAGGGGGAGCGTGCGTGTGAGGGCGCGGGTTAGTGTTACCGTACGGGTTAGGATTAGGGGACGGGTGAGCGTCAGGCTTCGGGGAAGTGTTAGGGTTAGGGTTCGCGCTAGGGTTAGGGTTAGGGGACGGGGACGGTTTAGGGTCCAGGTGAGGGTCCGACAACGCTTTAGGGGGAGCGTGCGTGTGAGGGCGTGGGTTAGTGTTAGCGTACGGGTTAGGATTATGGGACGGGTGAGGGTCAGGCTTCGGGGAAGGGTTAGGGTTAGGGTTCGGGTTAGGGTTAGGGGACGGGGACGGTTTAGGTTCCAGGAGAGGGTCCGACAACGCTATAGGGGGAGCGTGCGTGTGAGGGCGCGGGTCAGTGTTACCGTACGGGTTAGGATTAGGGGACGGGTGAGCGTCAGGCTTCAGGGAAGGGTTAGGGTTAGGGTTCGCGCTAGGGTTAGGGTTAGGGGATGGGGACGGTTTAGGGTCCAGGTGAGGGTCCGACAACGCTTTAGGGGGAGCGTGCGTGTGAGGGCGTGGGTTAGTGTTAGCGTACGGGTTAGGATTATGGGACGGGTGAGGGTCAGGCTTCGGGGAAGGGTTAGGGTTAGGGTTCGGGCTAGGGTTAGGGTTAGGGGACGGGGACGGTTTAGGGTCAATGTGAGGGTCCGACAACGCTTTAGGGGGAGCGTGCGTGTGAGGGCGCGGGTTAGTGTGAGCCTACGGGTTAGGATTAGGGGACGGGTGAGGGTCAGGCTTCGGGGAAGGGTTAGGGTTAGGGTTCGGGCTAGGGTTAGGGTTAGGGGACGGGGACGGTTTAGGGTCCAGGTGAGGGTCCGACAACGCTTTAGGGGGAGCGTGCGTGTGAGGGCGCCGGTTAGTGTGAGCCTACGTGTTAGGATTAGGGGATGGGTGAGGGTCAGGCTTCGGGGAAGTTTTAGGGTTAGGGTTCGGGCTAGGGTTAGGGTTAGGGGACGGGGACGGTTTAGGGTTCAGGTGAGGGTCCGACAACGCTTTAGGGGGATCGTGCGTGTGAGGGCGCGGGTTAGTGTGAGCGTATGGGTTAGGATTAGGTGACGGGTGAGGGTCAGGCTTCGGGGAAGGGTTAGGGTTAGGGTTCGGGCTAGGGTTAGGGTTAGGGGACGGGGACGGTTTAGGGTCCAGGTGAGGTTCCGACAACGCTTTAGGGGGAGCGTGCGTGTGAGGGCGCGGGTTAGTGTTACCGTACGGGTTAGGATTAGGAGACGGGTGAGCGTCAGGCTTCGGGGAAGGGTTAGGGTTAGGGTTCGGGTTAGGGTTAGGGTTAGGGGATGGGGACGGTTTAGGGTCGAGGTGAGGGTCCGACAACGCTTTAGGGGGAGCGTGCGTGTGAGGGCGCGGGTTAGTGTGAGCCTACGGGTTAGGATTAGGGGACGGGTGAGGGTCAGGCTTCGGGGAAGGGTTAGGGTTAGGTTTCGGGCTAGGGTTAGGGTTAGGGGACGGGGACGGTTTAGGGTCCAGGTGAGGGTCCGACAACGCTTTAGGGGGAGCGTGCGTGTGAGGGCGCGGGTTAGTGTTAGCGTACGGGTGAGGATTAAGGGACGGGTGAGGGTCAGGCTTCGGGGAAGCGTTAGGGTTAGGGTTCGGGCTAGGGTTAGGGTTAGGGGACGGGGACGGTTTAGGGTCCAGGTGAGGGTCCGACAACTCTTTAGGGGGATCGTGCGTGTGAGGGCGCGGGTTAGTGTGAGCCTATGGGTTAGGATTAGGTGACGGGTGAGGGTCAGGCTAAGGGGAAGGGTTAGGGTTAGGGTTCGGGCTAGGGTTAGGGTTAGGGGACGGGGACGGTTTAGGGTCCAGGAGAGGGTCCGACAACGCTTTAGGGGGAGCGTGCGTGTGAGGGCACGGGTTAATGTTACCGTACGGGTTAGGATTAGGGGACGGGTGAGCGTCAGGCTTCGGGGAAGGGTTAGGGTTAGGGTTCGGGCTAGGGTTAGGGTTAGGGGACGGGGACGGTTTAGGGTCCAGGTGAGGGTCCGACAACGCTTTAGGGTGAGCGTGCGTGTGAGGGCGCAGGTTAGTGTTAGCATACGGCTTAGGATTAGGGGACGGGTGAGGGTCATGCTTCGGGGAAGGGTTAGGGTTAGGGTTCGGGCTAGGGTTAGGGTTAGGGGACGGGGACGGTTTAGGGTCCAGGTGAGGGTCCGACAACGCTTTAGGGGGATCGTGCGTGTGAGGGCGCGGGTTAGTGTGAGCCTACGGGTTAGGATTAGGTGACGGGTGAGGGTCAGGCTTCGGGGAAGGGTTAGGGTTAGGGTTCGGGCTAGGGTTAGGGTTAGGGGACGGGGACGGTTTAGGGTCCAGGTGAGGGTCCGACAACGCTTTAGGAGGAGCGTGCGTGTGAGGGCGCAGGTTAGTGTTAGCGTACGTCTTAGGATTAGGGGACGGGTGAGGGTCAGGCTTCGGGGAAGGGTTAGGGTTAGGGTTCGGGCTAGGGTTAGGGTTAGGGGACGGGGACGGTTTAGGGTCCAGGTGAGGGTCCGACAACGCTTTAGGGGGATCGTGCGTGTGAGGGCGCGGGTTAGTGTGAGCCTACGGGTTATGATTAGGGGACGGGTGAGGGTCAGGCTTCGGGGAAGGGTTAGGGTTAGGGTTCGGGCTAGGGTTAGGGTTAGGGGACGGGGATGGTTTAGGGTCCAGGTGAGGGTCCGACAACGCTTTAGGGGGAGCGTGCGTGTGAGGGCGCGGGTTAGTGTTACCATACGGGTTAGGATTAGGGGACGGGTGAGGGTCAGGCTTCGGGGAAGGGTTAGGGTTAGGGTTCGGGCTAGGGTTAGGGTTAGGGGACGGGGACGGTTTAGGGTCCAGGTGAGGGTCCGACAACGCTTTAGGGGGAGCGTGCGTGTGAGGGCGTGGGTTAGTGTTAGCGTACGGGTTAAGATTATGGGACGGGTGAGGGTCAGGCTTCGGGGAAGGTTTAGGGTTAGGGTTCGGGCTAGGGTTAGGGTTAGGGGACGGGGATGGTTTAGGGTCCATGTGAGGGTCCGACAACGCTTTAGGGGGAGCGTGCGTGTGAGGGCGCGGGTTAGTGTGAGCCTACGGGTTAGGATTAGGGGACGGGTGAGGGTCAGGCTTCGGGGAAGGGTTAGGGTTAGGGTTCGGGCTAGGGTTAGGGTTAGGGTACGGGGACGGTTTAGGGTCCAGGTGAAGTTCCGACAATGCTTTAGGGGGAGCGGGCGTGTGAGGGCGCGGGTTAGTGTGAGCCTACGGGTTAGGATTAGGGGACGGGTGAGGGTCAGGCTTCGGGGAAGGGTTAGGGTTAGGGTTCGGGCTAGGGTTAGGGTTAGGGGACGGGGACGGTTTAGGGTCCAGGTGAGGGTCCGACAACGCTTTAGGGGGAGCGTGCATGTGAGGGCGCGGGTTAGTGTGAGCCTACGGGTTAGGATTAGGGGACGGGTGAGGGTCAGGCTTCGGGGAAGGGTTAGGGTTAGGGTTCGGGTTAGGGTTAGGGGACGGGGACGGTTTAGGGTCCAGGTGAGGGTCCGACAACGCTTTAGGGGGAGCGTGCGTGTGAGGGCGCGGGTTAGTGTTAGCGTACGGCTTAGGATTAGGGGACGGGTGAGGGTCATGCTTCGGGGAAGGGTTAGGGTTAGGGTTCGGGCTAGGGTTAGGGTTAGGGGACAGGGACGGTTTAGGGTCCAGGTGAGGGTCCGACAACGCTTTAGGGGGATCGTGCGTGTGAGGGCGCGGATTAGTGTGAGCCTACGGGTTAGGATTAGGTGACGGGTGAGGGTCAGGCTTCGGGGTAGGGTTAGGGTTAGGGTTCGGGCTAGTGTTAGGGTTAGGGGACGGGGACGGTTTAGGGTCCAGGTGAGGTTCCGACAACGCTTTAGGGGGAGCGTGCGTGTGAGGGCGCGGGTTAGTGTTACCGTACGGGTTAGGATTACGGGACGTTTGAGCGTCAGGCTTCGGGGAAGGGTTAGGGTTAGGGTTCGGGCTAGGGTTAGGGTTAGGGGACGGGGACGGTTTAGGGTCCAGGTGAGGGTCCGACAACGCTTTAGGGGGAGCGTGCGTGTGAGGGCGTGGGTTAGTGTTAGCGTACGGCTTAGGATTAGGGGACGGGTGAGGGTCATGCTTCGGGGAAGGGTTAGGGTTAGGGTTCGGGCTAGGGTTAGGGTTAGGGGACGGGGACGGTTTAGGGTCCAGGTGAGGGTCCGACAACTCTTTAGGGGGATCATGCGTGTGAGGGCGCGGGTTAGTGTGAGCCTACGTGTTATGATTAGGTGACGGGTGAGGGTCAGGCTTCAGGGAAGGGTTAGGGTTAGGGTTCGGGCTAGGGTTAGGGTTAGGGGACGGGGACGGTTTAGGGTCCAGGAGAGGGTCCGACAACGCTTTAGGGTGAGCGTGCGTGTGAGGGCGCAGGTTAGTGTTAGCATACGGCTTAGGATTAGGGGACGGGTGAGGGTCATGCTTCGGGGAAGGGTTAGGGTTAGGGTTCGGGCTAGGGTTAGGGTTAGGGGACGGGGACGGTTTAGGGTCCAGGTGAGGATCCGACAACGCTTTAGGGGGATCGTGCGTGTGAGCGCAGGTTAGTGTGAGCCTACGGGTTAGGATTAGGTGACGGGTGAGGGTCAGGCTTCGGGGAAGGGTTAGGGTTATGGTTCGGGCTAGGGTTAGGGTTAGGGGACGGGGACGGTTTAGGGTCCAGGTGAGGGTCCGACAACGCTTTAGGGGGAGCGTGCGTGTGAGGGCGCGGGTTAGTGTTAGCGTACGGCTTAGGATTAGGGGACGGGTGAGGGTCATGCTTCGGGGAAGGGTTAGGGTTAGGGTTCGGGCTATGGTTAGGGTTAGGGGACGGGGACGGTTTAGGGTCCAGGTGAGGGTCCGACAACGCTTTAGGGGGATCGTGCGTGAGAGGGCGTGGGTTAGTGTGAGCCTACGGGTTAGGATTAGGTGACGGGTGAGGGTCAGGCTTCGGGGAAGGGTTAGGGTTAGGGTTCGGGCTAGGGTTAGGGTTAGGGGACGGGGATGGTTTAGGGTCCAGGTGAGGGTCCGACAACGCTTTAGGGGGAGCGTGCGTGTGAGGGCGCGGGTTAGTGTTACCGTACGGGTTAGGATTAGGGGACGGGTGAGCGTCAGGCTTCGGGGAAGGGTTAGGGTTAGGGTTCGCGCTAGGGTTAGGGTTAGGGGACGGGGACGGTTTAGGGTCCAGGTGAGGGTCCGACAACGCTTTAGGGGGAGCGTGCGTGTGAGGGCGTGGGTTAGTGTTAGCGTACGGGTTAGGATTATGGGACGGGTGAGGGTCAGGCTTCGGGGAAGGGTTAGGGTTAGGGTTCGGGCTAGGGTTAGGGTTAGGGGACGGGGACGGTTTAGGGTCCATGTGAGGGTCCGACAACGCTTTAGGGGGAGCGTGCGTGTGAGGGCGCGGGTTAGTGTGAGCCTACGGGTTAGGATTAGGGGACGGGTGAGGGTCAGGCTTCGGGGAAGGGTTAGGGTTAGGGTTCGGGCTAGGGTTAGGGTTAGGGGACGGGGACGGTTTAGGGTCCAGGTGAGGGTCCGACAACGCTTTAGGGGGAGCGTGCATGTGAGGGCGCGGGTTAGTGTGAGCCTACGGGTTAGGATTAGGGGACGGGTGAGGGTCAGGCTTCGGGGAAGGTTTAGGGTTAGGGTTCGGGTTAGGGTTAGGGGACGGGGACGGTTTAGGGTCCAGGAGAGGGTCCGACAACGCTTTAGGGGGAGCGTGCGTGTGAGGGCGCGGGTTAATGTTACCGTACGGGTTAGGATTAGGGGACGGGTGAGAGTCAGGCTTCGGGGAAGGGTTAGGGTTAGGGTTCGGGCTAGGGTTAGGGTTAGGGGACGGGGACGGTTTAGGGTCCAGGTGAGGGTCCGACAACGCTTTAGGGGGAGCGTGCGTGTGAGGGCGCGGGTTAGTGTTAGCGTACGGCTTAGGATTAGGGGACGGGTGAGGGTCATGCTTCGGGGAAGGGTTAGGGTTAGGGTTCGGGCTAGGGTTAGGATTAGGGGACGGGGACGGTTTAGGGTCCAGGTGAGGGTCCGACAACTCTTTAGGGGGATCGTGCGTGTGAGGGCGCGGGTTAGTGTGAGCCTACGGGTTAGGATTAGGTGACGGGTGAGGGTCAGGCTAAGGGGAAGGGTTAGGGTTAGGGTTCGAGCTAGGGTTAGGGTTAGGGGACGGGGACGGTTTAGGGTCCAGTTGAGGGTCCGACAACTCTTTAGGGGGATCGTGCGTGTGAGGGCGCGGGTTAGTGTGAGCCTACTGGTTAGGATTAGGTGACGGGTGAGTGTCAGGCTTCGGGGAAGGGTTAGGGTTAGGGTTCGGGCTAGGGTTAGGGTTAGGGGACGGGGACGGTTTAGGGTCCAGGAGAGGGTCCGACAACGCTTTAGGGGGAGCGTGCGTGTGAGGGCACGGGTTAATGTTACCGTACGGGTTAGGATTAGGGGACGGGTGAGCGTCAGGCTTCGGGGAAGGGTTAGGGTTAGGGTTCGGGCTAGGGTTAGGGTTAGGGGACGGGGACGGTTTAGGGTCCAGGTGAGGGTCCGACAACGCTTTCGGGTGAGCGTGCGTGTGAGGGCGCAGGTTAGTGTTAGCATACGGCTTAGGATTAGGGGACGGGTGAGGGTCATGCTTCGGGGAAGGGTTAGGGTTAGGGTTCGGGCTAGTGTTAGTGTTAGTGGACGGGGACGGTTTAGGGTCTAGGTGAGGGTCCGACAACGCTTTAGGGGGATCGTGCGTGTGAGGGCGCGGGTTAGTGTGAGCCTACGGGTTAGGATTATGTGACGGGTGAGGGTCAGGCTTCGGGGAAGGGTTAGGGTTAGGGTTCGGGCTAGGGTTAGGGTTAGGGGACGGGGACGGTTTAGGGTCCAGGTGAGGGTCCGACAACGCTTTAGGGGGAGCGTGCGTGTGAGGGCGCGGGTTAGTGTTAGCGTACGGCTTAGGATTAGGGGACGGGTGAGGGTCATGCTTCGGGGAAGGGTTAGGGTTAGGGTTCGGGCTAGGGTTAGGGTTAGGGGACGGGGACGGTTTAGGGTCCAGGTGAGGGTCCGACAACGCTTTAGGGGGATCGTGCGTGTGAGGGCGCGGGTTACTGTTACCATACGGGTTAGGATTAGGGGACGGGTGAGCGTCAGGCTTCGGGGAAGGGTTAGGGTTAGGGTTCGCGCTAGGGTTAGTGTTAGGGGACGGGGACGGTTTAGGGTCCAGGTGAGGGTCCGACAACGCTTTAGGGGGAGCGTGTGTGTGAGGGCGTGGGTTAGTGTTAGCGTACGGGTTAGGATTATGGGACGGGTGAGGGTCAGGCTTCGGGGAAGGGTTAGGGTTAGGGTTCGGGCTAGGGTTAGGGTTAGGGGACGGGGACGGTTTAGGGTCCATGTGAGGGTCCGACAACGCTTTAGGGGGAGCGTGCGTGTGAGGGCGCGGGTTAGTGTGAGCCTACGGGTTAGGATTAGGTGACGGGTGAGGGTCAGGCTTCGGGGAAGGGTTAGGGTTAGGGTTCGGGCTAGGGTTAGGGTTAGGGGACGGGGACGGTTTAGGGTCCAGGTGAGGGTCCGACAACGCTTTAGGGGGAGCGTGCGTGTGAGGGCGCCGGTTAGTGTGAGCCTACGGGTTAGGATTAGGGGACGGGTGAGGGTCAGGCTTCGGGGAAGGGTTAGGGTTAGGGTTCGGGCTAGGGTTAGGGTTAGGGGAAGGGGACGGTTTAGGGTTCAGGTGAGGGTACGACAACGCTTTAGGGGGATCGTGCGTGTGAGGGCGCGGGTTAGTGTGAGCGTACGGGTTAGGATTAGGTGACGGGTGAGGGTCAGGCTTCGGGGAAGGGTTAGGGTTAGGGTTCGGGCTAGGGTTAGGGTTAGGGGACGGGGACGGTTTAGGGTCCAGGTGAGGGTCCGACAACGCTTTAGGGGGATCGTGCGTGTGAGGGCGCGGGTTAGTGTGAGACTACGGGTTAGGATTAGGTGACGGGTGAGGGTCAGGCTTCGGGGAAGGGTTAGGGTTAGGGTTCGGGCTAGGGTTAGGGTTAGGGGACGGGGACGGTTTAGGGTCCAGGTGAGGGTCCGACAACGCTTTAGGGTGATCGTGCGTGTGAGGGCGCAGGTTAGTGTTAGCATACGGCTTAGGATTAGGGGACGGGTGAGGGTCATGCTTCGGGGAAGGGTTAGGGTTAGGGTTCGGGCTAGGGTTAGGGTTAGGTGACGGGGACGGTTTAGGGTCCAGGTGAGGGTCCGACAACGCTTTAGGGGGAGCGTGCGTGTGAGGGCGCGGGTTAGTGTTAGCGTACGGCTTAGGATTAGGGGACGGGTGAGGGTCATGCTTCGGGGAAGGGTTAGGGTTAGGGTTCGGGCTAGGGTTAGGGTTAGGGGACGGGGCGGTTTAGGGTCCAGGTGAGGGTCCGACAACGCTTTAGGGGGATCGTGCGTGTGAGGGCGCGGGTTAATGTGAGCCTACGGGTTAGGATTAGGTGACGGGTGAGGGTCAGGCTTCGGGGAAGGGTTAGGTTTAGGGTTCGGGCTAGGGTTAGGGTGAGGGGACGGGGATGGTTTAGGGTGCAGGTGAGGGTCCGACAACGCTTTAGGGGGAGCGTGCGTGTGAGGGCGCGGGTTAGTGTTACCATACGGGTTAGGATTAGGGGACGGGTGAGCGTCAGGCTTCGGGGAAGGGTTAGGGTTAGGGTTCGGGCTAGGGTTAGGGTTAGGGGAAGGGGACGGTTTAGGGTCCAGGTGAGGCTCCGACAACGCTTTAGGGGGAGCGTGCGTGTGAGGGCGTGGGTTAGTGTTAGCGTACGGGTTAGGATTATGGGACGGGTGAGGGTCAGGCTTCGGGGAAGGGTTAGGGTTAGGGTTCGGGCTAGGGTTAGGGTTAGGGGACGGGGACGGTTTAGGGTCCAGGTGAGGGTCCGACAACGCTTTAGGGGGAGCGTGCGTGTGAGGGCGCGGGTTAGTGTGAGCCTACGGGTTAGGATTAGGGGACGGGTGAGGGTCAGGCTTCGGGGAAGGGTTAGGGTTAGGGTTCGGGCTAGGGTTAGGGTTAGGGGACGGGGACGGTTTAGGGTCCAGGTGAAGTTCCGACAACGCTTTAGGGGGAGCGTGCGTGTGAGGGCGCCGGTTAGTGTGAGCCTACGGGTTAGGATTATGGGACGGGTGAGGGTCAGGCTTCGGGGAAGTTTTAGGGTTAGGGTTCGGGCTAGGGTTAGGGTTAGGGGACGGGGACGGTTTAGGGTCCAGGTGAGGGTCCGACAACGCTTTAGGGGGAGCGTGCATGTGAGGGCGCGGGTTAGTGTGAGCCTACGGGTTAGGATTAGAGGACGGGTGAGGGTCAGGCTTCGGGGAAGGGTTACGGTTAGGGTTCGGGTTAGGGTTAGTGGACGGGGACGGTTTAGGGTCCAGGAGAGGGTCCGACAACGCTTTAGGGGGAGCGTGCATGTGAGGGCGCGGGTTAATGTTACCGTACGGGTTAGGATTAGGGGACGGGTGAGCGTCAGGCTTCGGGGAAGGGTTAGGGTTAGGGTTTGGGCTAGGGTTAGGGTTAGGGGACGGGGACGGTTTAGGGTCCAGGTGAGGGTCCGACAACGCTTTAGGGGGAGCGTGCGTGTGAGGGCGCGGGTTAGTGTTAGCGTACGGCTTAGGATTAGGGGACGGGTGAGGGTCATGCTTCGGGGAAGGGTTAGGGTTAGGGTTCGGGCTAGGGTTAGGGTTAGGGGACAGGGACGGTTTAGGGTCCAGGTGAGGGTCCAACAACGCTTTAGGGGGATCGTGCGTGTGAGGGTGCGGATTAGTGTGAGCCTACGGGTTAGGATTAGGTGATGGGTGAGGGTCAGGCTTCGGGGAAGGGTTAGGGTTAGGGTTCGGGCTAGGGTTAGGGTTAGGGGACGGGGACGGTTTAGGGTCCAGGTGAGGTTCCGACAACGCTTTAGGGGGAGCGTGCGTGTGAGGGCGCGGGTTAGTGTTACCGTACGGGTTAGGATTACGGGACGTTTGAGCGTCAGGCTTCGGGGAAGGGTTAGGGTTAGGGTTCGGGCTAGGGTTAGGGTTAGGGGATGGGGACGGTTTAGGGTCCAGGTAAGGGTCCGACAACGCTTTAGGGGGAGCGTGCGTGTGAGGGCGCGGGTTAGTGTGAGCCTACGGGTTAGGATTAGGGGACGGGTGAGGGTCAGGCTTCGGGGAAGGGTTAGGGTTAGGGTTCGGGCTAGGGTTAGGGTTAGGGGACGGGGTCGGTTTAGGGTCCAGGTGAGGGTCCAACAACGCTTTAGGGGGATCGTGCGTGTGAGGGCGCGGGTTAGTGTGAGCGTACGGGTTAGGATTAGGTGACGGGTGAGGGTCAGGCTTCGGGGAAGGGTTAGGGTTAGGGTTCGGGCTAGGGTTAGGGTTAGGGGACGGGGACGGTTTAGGGTCCAGGTGAGGTTCCGACAACGCTTTAGGGGGAGCGTGCGTGTGAGGGCGCGGGTTAGTGTTACCGTACGGGTTAGGATTAGGTGACGGGTGAGGGTCAGGCTTCGGGGAAGGGTTAGGGTTAGGGTTCGGGCTAGGGTTAGGGTTAGGGGATGGGGACGGTTTAGGGTCGAGGTGAGGGTCCGACAACGCTTTAGGGGGAGCGTGCGTGTGAGGGCGCGTGTTAGTGTGAGCCTACGGGTTAGGATTAGGGGACGGTTGAGGGTCAGGCTTCGGGGAAGGGTTAGGGTTAGGGTTCGGGCTAGGGTTAGGGTTAGGGGATGGGGACGGTTTAGGGTCCAGGTGAGGGTCCGACAACGCTTTAGGGGGAGCGTGCGTGTGAGGGCGCGGGTTAGTGTTAGCGTACGGGTGAGGATTAGGGGACGGGTGAGGGTCAGGCTTCGGGGAAGGGTTAGGGTTAGGGTTCGGGCTAGGGTTAGGGTTAGGGGACGGGGACGGTTTAGGGTCCAGGTGAGGGTCCGACAACGCTTTAGGGGGAGCGTGCGTGTGAGGGCGTGGGTTAGTGTTAGCGTACGGCTTAGGATTAGGGGACGGGTGAGGGTCATGCTTCGGAGAAGGGTTAGGGTTAGGGTTCGGGCTAGGGTTAGGGTTAGGGGACAGGGACGGTTTAGGGTCCAGGTGAGGGTCCGACAACGCTTTAGGGGGATCGTGCGTGTGAGGGCGCGGGTTAGTGTGAGCCTACGGGTTAGGATTAGGTGACGGGTGAGGGTCAGGCTTCGGGGAAGAGTTAGGGTTAGGGTTCGGGCTAGGGTTAGGGTTAGGGGACGGGGATGGTTTAGGGTCCAGGTGAGGGTCCGACAACGCTTTAGGGGGAGCGTGCGTGTGAGGGCGCGGGTTAGTGTTACCGTACGGGTTAGGATTAGGGGACGGGTGAGCGTCAGGCTTCGGGGAAGTGTTAGGTTTAGGGTTCGCGCTAGGGTTAGGGTTAGGGGACGGGGACGGTTTAGGGTCCAGGTGAGGGTCCGACAACGCTTTAGGGGGAGCGTGCGTGTGAGGGCGCGGGTTAGTGTGAGCCTACGGGTTAGGATTAGGGGACGGGTGAGGGTCAGGCTTCGGGGAAGGGTTAGGGTTAGGGTTCGGGCTAGGGTTAGGGTTAGGGGACGGGGACGGTTTAGGGTCCAGGTGAGGGTCCGACAACGCTTTAGGGGGAGCGTGCGTGTGAGGGCGCCGGTTAGTGTGAGCCTACGGGTTAGGATTATGGGACGGGTGAGGGTCAGGCTTCGGGGAAGTTTTAGGGTTAGGGTTCGGGCTAGGGTTAGGGTTAGGGGACGGGGACGGTTTAGGGTTCAGGTGAGGGTCCGACAACGCTTTAGGGGGATCGTGCGTGTGAGGGCGCGGGTTAGTGTGAGCGTACGGGTTAGGATTAGGTGACGGGTGAGGGTCAGGCTTCGGGGAAGGGTTAGGGTTAGGGTTCGGGCTAGGGTTAGGGTTAGGGGACGGGGACGGTTTAGGGTCCAGGTGAGGTTCCGACAACGCTTTAGGGGGAGCGTGCGTGTGAGGGCGCGGGTTAGTGTTACCGTACGGGTTAGGATTAGGGGACGGGTGAGCGTCAGGCTTCGGGGAAGGGTTAGCGTTAGGGTTCGGGCTAGGGTTAGGGTTAGGGGACGGGGACGGTTTAGGGTCCAGGTGAGGGTCCGACAACGCTTTAGGGGGAGCGTGCATGTGAGGGCGCGGGTTAGTGTGAGCCTACGGGTTAGGATTAGAGGACGGGTGACGGTCAGGCTTCGGGGAAGTGTTAGGGTTAGGGTTCGGGTTAGGGTTAGGGGACGGGGACGGTTTAGGGTCCAGGTGAGGTTCCGACAACGCTTTAGGGGGAGCGTGCATGTGAGGGCGCGGGTTAATGTTACCGTACGGGTTAGGATTAGGGGACGGGTGAGCGTCAGGCTTCGGGGAAGGGTTAGGGTTAGGGTTTGGGCTAGGGTTAGGGTTAGGGGACGGGGACGGTTTAGGGTCCAGGTGAGGGTCCGACAACGCTTTAGGGGGAGCGTGCGTGTGAGGGCGCGGGTTAGTGTTAGCGTACGGCTTAGGATTAGGGGACGGGTGAGGGTCATGCTTCGGGGAAGGGTTAGGGTTAGGGTTCGGGCTAGGGTTAGGGTTAGGGGACAGGGACGGTTTAGGGTCCAGGTGAGGGTCCAACAACGCTTTAGGGGGATCGTGCGTGTGAGGGTGCGGATTAGTGTGAGCCTACGGGTTAGGATTAGGTGATGGGTGAGGGTCAGGCTTCGGGGAAGGGTTAGGGTTAGGGTTCGGGCTAGGGTTAGGGTTAGGGGACGGGGACGGTTTAGGGTTCAGGTGAGGTTCCGACAACGCTTTAGGGGGAGCGTGCGTGTGAGGGCGCGGGTTAGTGTTACCGTACGGGTTAGGATTACGGGACGTTTGAGCGTCAGGCTTCGGGGAAGGGTTAGGGTTAGGGTTCGGGCTAGGGTTAGGGTTAGGGGATGGGGACGGTTTAGGGTCCAGGTAAGGGTCCGACAACGCTTTAGGGGGAGCGTGCGTGTGAGGGCGTGGGTTAGTGTGAGCCTACGGGTTAGGATTAGGGGACGGGTGAGGGTCAGGCTTCGGGGAAGTGTTAGGGTTAGGGTTCGGGCTAGGGTTAGGGTTAGGGGACGGGGACGGTTTAGGGTCCAGGTGAGGGTCCGACAACGCTTTAGGGGGATCGTGCGTGTGAGGGCGCGGGTTAGTGTGAGCGTACGGGTTAGGATTAGGTGACGGGTGAGGGTCAGGCTTCGGGGAAGGTTCAGGGTTAGGGTTCGGGCTAGGGTTAGGGTTAGGGGACGGGGACGGTTTAGGGTCCAGGTGAGGTTCCGACAACGCTTTAGGGGGAGCGTGCGTGTGAGGGCGCGGGTTAGTGTTACCGTACGGGTTAGGATTAGGGAACGGGTGAGCGTCAGGCTTCGGGGAAGGGTTAGGGTTAGGGTTCGGGCTAGGGTTAGGGTTAGGGGACGGGGACGGTTTAGGGTCGAGGTGAGGGTCCGACAACGCTTTAGGGGGAGCGTGCGTGTGAGGGCGCGTGTTAGTGTGAGCCTACGGGTTAGGATTAGGGGACGGGTGAGGGTCAGGCTTCGGGGAAGGGTTAGGGTTAGGGTTCGGGCTAGGGTTAGGGTTAGGGGACGGGGACGGTTTAGGGTCCAGGTGAGGGTCCGACAACGCTTTAGGGGGAGCGTGCGTGTGAGGGCGCGGGTTAGTGTTAGCGTACGGGTGAGGATTAGGGGACGGGTGAGGGTCAGGCTTCGGGGAAGGGTTAGGGTTAGGGTTCGGGCTAGGGTTAGGGTTAGGGGACGGGGACGGTTTAGGGTCCAGGTGAGGGTCCGACAACGCTTTAGGGGGAGCGTGCGTGTGAGGGCGTGGGTTAGTGTTAGCGTACGGCTTAGGATTAGGGGACGGGTGAGGGTCATGCTTCGGGGAAGGGTTAGGGTTAGGGTTCGGGCTAGGGTTAGGGTTAGGGGACAGGGACGGTTTAGGGTCCAGGTGAGGGTCCGACAACGCTTTAGGGGGATCATGCGTGTGAGGGCGCGGGTTAGTGTGAGCCTAAGGGTTAGGATTAGGTGACGGGTGAGGGTCAGGCTTCGGGGAAGAGTTAGGGTTAGGGTTCGGGCTAGGGTTAGGGTTAGGGGACGGGGATGGTTTAGGGTCCAGGTGAGGGTCCGACAACGCTTTAGGGGGAGCGTGCGTGTGAGGGCGCGGGTTAGTGTTACCGTACGGGTTAGGATTAGGGGACGGGTGAGCGTCAGGCTTCGGGGAAGGGTTAGGGTTAGGGTTCGGGCTAGGGTTAGGGTTAGGGGACGGGGACGGTTTAGGGTCCAGGTGAGGGTCCGACAACGCTTTAGGGTGAGCGTGCGTGTGAGGGCGCAGGTTAGTGTTAGCATACGGCTTAGGATTAGGGGACGGGTGAGGGTCAGGCTTCGGGGAAGGGTTAGGGTTAGGGTTCGGGCTAGGGTTAGGGTTAGGGGACGGGGACGGTTTAGGGTCCAGGTGAGGGTCCGACAACGCTTTAGGGGGATCGTGCGTGTGAGGGCGCGGGTTAGTGTGAGCCTACGGGTTAGGATTAGGTGACGGGTGAGGGTCAGGCTTCGGGGAAGGGTTAGGGTTAGGGTTCGGGCTAGGGTTAGGGTTAGGGGACGGGGACGGTTTAGGGTCCAGGTGAGGTTCCGACAACGCTTTAGGGGGAGCGTGCGTGTGAGGGCGCGGGTTAGTGTTACCGTACGGGTTAGGATTACGGGACGTTTGTGCGTCAGGCTTCGGGGAAGGGTTAGGGTTAGGGTTCGGGCTAGGGTTAGGGTTAGGGGACGGGGACGGTTAGCGTCCAGGTGAGGATCCGACAACGCTTTAGGGGGATCGTGCGTGTGAGGGCGCAGGTTAGTGTGAGCCTACGGGTTAGGATTAGGTGACGGGTGAGGGTCAGGCTTCGGGGAAGGGTTAGGGTTAGGGTTCGGGCTAGGGTTAGGGTTAGGGGACGGGGACGGTTTAGGGTCCAGGTGAGGGTCCGACAACGCTTTAGGGGGAGCGTGCGTGTGAGGGCGCGGGTTAGTGTTAGCGTACGGCTTAGGATTAGGGGACGGGTGAGGGTCATGCTTCGGGGAAGGGTTAGGGTTAGGGTTCGGGCTAGGGTTAGGGTTAGGGGACGGGGACGGTTTAGGGTCCAGGTGAGGGTCCGACAACGCTTTAGGGGGATCGTGCGTTTGAGGGCGCGGGTTAGTGTGAGCCTACGGGTTAGGATTAGGTGACGGGTGAGGGTCAGGCTTCGGGGAAGGGTTAGGGTTAGGGTTCGGGCTAGGGTTAGGGTTAGGGGACGGGGATGGTTTAGGGTCCAGGTGAGGGTCCGACAACGCTTTAGGGGGAGCGTGCGTGTGAGGGCGCGGGTTAGTGTTACCGTACGGGTTAGGATTAGGGGACGGGTGAGCGTCAGGCTTCGGGGAAGGGTTAGGGTTAGGGTTCGCGCTAGGGTTAGGGTTAGGGGACGGGGACGGTTTAGGGTCCAGGTGAGGGTCCGACAACGCTTTAGGGGGAGCGTGCGTGTGAGGGCGTGGGTTAGTGTTAGCGTACGGGTTAGGATTATGGGACGGGTGAGGGTCAGGCTTCGGGGAAGGGTTAGGGTTAGGGTTCGGGCTAGGGTTAGGATTAGGGGACGGGGACGGTTTAGGGTCCATGTGAGGGTCCGACAACGCTTTAGGGGGAGCGTGCGTGTGAGGGCGCGGGTTAGTGTTAGCGTACGGGTGAGGATTAGGGGACGGGTGAGGGTCAGGCTTCGGGGAAGGGTTAGGGTTAGGGTTCGGGCTAGGGTTAGGGTTAGGGTACGGGGACGGTTTAGGGTCCAGGTGAAGTTCCGACAATGCTTTAGGGGGAGCGGGCGTGTGAGGGCGCGGGTTAGTGTGAGCCTACGGGTTAGGATTAGGGGACGGGTGAGGGTCAGGCTTCGGGGAAGGGTTAGGGTTATGGTTCGGGCTAGGGTTAGGGTTAGGGGACGGGGACGGTTTAGGGTCCAGGTGAGGGTCCGACAACGCTTTAGGGGGAGCGTGCATGTGAGGGCGCGGGTTAGTGTGAGCCTACGGGTTAGGATTAGGGGACGGGTGAGGGTCAGGCTTCGGGGAAGGGTTAGGGTTAGGGTTCGGGTTAGGGTTAGGGGACGGGGACGGTTTAGGGTCCAGGAGAGGGTCCGACAACGCTTTAGGGGGAGCGTGCGTGTGAGGGCGCGGGTTAATGTTACCGTACGGGTTAGGATTAAGGGACGGGTGAGAGTCAGGCTTCGGTGAAGGGTTAGGGTTAGGGTTCGGGCTAGGGTTAGGGTTAGGGGACGGGGACGGTTTAGGGTCCAGGTGAGGGTCCGACAACGCTTTAGGGGGAGCGTGCGTGTGAGGGCGCGGGTTAGTGTTAGCGTACGGCTTAGGATTAGGGGACGGGTGAGGGTCATGCTTCGGGGAAGGGTTAGGGTTAGGGTTCGGGCTAGGGTTAGGGTTAGGGGACGGGGACGGTTTAGGGTCCAGGTGAGGGTCCGACAACTCTTTAGGGGGATCGTGCGTGTGAGGGCGCGGGTTAGTGTGAGCCTACGGGTTAGGATTAGGTGACGGGTGAGGGTCAGGCTAAGGGGAAGGGTTAGGGTTAGGGTTCGAGCTAGGGTTAGGGTTAGGGGACGGGGACGGTTTAGGGTCCAGGAGAGGGTCCGACAACGCTTTAGGGGGAGCGTGCGTGTGAGGGCACGGGTTAATGTTACCGTACGGGTTAGGATTAGGGGACGGGTAAGCGTCAGGCTTCGGGGAAGGGTTAGGTTTAGGGTTCGGGCTAGGGTTAGGGTTAGGGGACGGGGACGGTTTAGGGTCGAGGTGAGGGTCCGACAACGCTTTAGGGTGAGCGTGCGTGTGAGGGCGCAGGTTAGTGTTAGCATACGGCTTAGGATTAGGGGACGGGTGAGGGTCATGCTTCGGGGAAGGGTTAGGGTTAGGGTTCGGGCTAGTGTTAGGGTTAGGGGACGGGGACGGTTTAGGGTCCAGGTGAGGGTCCGACAACGCTTTAGGGGGATCGTGCGTGTGAGGGCGCGGGTTAGTGTGAGCCTACGGGTTAGGATTAGGTGACGGGTGAGGGTCAGGCTTCGGGGAAGGGTTAGGGTTAGGGTTCGGGCTAGGGTTAGGGTTAGGGTACGGGGACGGTTTAGGGTCCAGGTGAGGGTCCGACAACGCTTTAGGGGGAGCGTGCGTGTGAGGCCGCGGGTTAGTGTTAGCGTACGGCTTAGGATTAGGGGACGGGTGAGGGTCATGCTTCGGGGAAGGGTTAGGGTTAGGGTTCGGGCTAGGGTTAGGGTTAGGGGACGGGGACGGTTTAGGGTCCAGGTGAGGGTCCGACAACGCTTTAGGGGGATCGTGCGTGTGAGGGCGCGGGTTAGTGTGAGCCTACGGGTTAGGATTAGGTGACGGGTGAGGGTCAGGCTTCGGGGAAGGGTTAGGTTTAGGGTTCGGGCTAGGGTTAGGGTTAGGGGACGGGGATGGTTTAGGGTCCAGGTGAGGGTCCGACAACGCTTTAGGGGGAGCGTGCGTGTGAGGGCGCGGGTTAGTGTGAGCCTACGGGTTAGGATTAGGTGACGGGTGAGGGTCAGGCTTCGGGGAAGTGTTAGGGTTAGGGTTCGGGCTAGGGTTAGGGTTAGGGTACGGGGACGGTTTAGGGTCCAGGTGAGGGTCCGACAACGCTTTAGGGGGAGCGTGCGTGTGAGGGCGCGTGTTAGTGTTAGCGTACGGCTTAGGATTAGGGGACGGGTGAGGGTCATGCTTCGGGGAAGGGTTAGGGTTAGGGTTCGGGCTAGGGATAGGGTTAGGGGACGGGGACGGTTTAGGGTCCAGGTGAGGGTCCGACAACGCTTTAGGGGGATCGTGCGTGTGAGGGCGCGGGTTAGTGTGAGCCTACGGGTTAGGATTAGGTGACGGGTGAGGGTCAGGCTTCGGGGAAGGGTTAGGGTTAGGGTTCGGGCTAGGGTTAGGGTTAGGGTACGGGGACGGTTTAGGGTCCAGGTGAGGGTCCGACAACGCTTTAGGGGGAGCGTGCGTGTGAGGCCGCGGGTTAGTGTTAGCGTACGGCTTAGGATTAGGGGACGGGTGAGGGTCATGCTTCGGGGAAGGGTTAGGGTTAGGGTTCGGGCTAGGGTTAGGGTTAGGGGACGGGGACGGTTTAGGGTCCAGGTGAGGGTCCGACAACGCTTTAGGGGGATCGTGCGTGTGAGGGCGCGGGTTAGTGTGAGCCTACGGGTTAGGATTAGGTGACGGGTGAGGGTCAGGCTTCGGGGAAGGGTTAGGTTTAGGGTTCGGGCTAGGGTTAGGGTTAGGGGACGGGGACGGTTTAGGGTCCAGGTGAGGGTCCGACAACGCTTTAGGGGGAGCGTGCGTGTGAGGGCGCGGGTTAGTGTTACCATACGGGTTAGGATTAGGGGACGGGTGAGCGTCAGGCTTCGGGGAAGGGTTAGGGTTAGGGTTCGGGCTAGGGTTAGGGTTAGGGGACGGGGACGGTTTAGGGTCCAGGTGAGGGTCCGACAACGCTTTAGGGGGAGCGTGCGTGTGAGGGCGTGGGTTAGTGTTAGCGTACGGGTTAGGATTATGGGACGGGTGAGGGTCAGGCTACGGGGAAGGGTTAGGGTTAGGGTTCGGGCTAGGGTTAGGGTTAGGGGACGGGGACGGTTTAGGGTCCATGTGAGGGTCCGACAACGCTTTAGGGGGAGCGTGCGTGTGAGGGCGCGGGTTAGTGTGAGCCTACGGGTTAGGATTAGGGGACGGGTGAGGGTCAGGCTTCGGGGATGTGTTAGGGTTAGGGTTCGGGCTAGGGTTAGGGTTAGGGTACGGGGACGTTTTAGGGTCCAGGTGAAGTTCCGACAATGCTTTAGGGGGAGCGGGCGTGTGAGGGCGCGGGTTAGTGTGAGCCTACGGGTTAGAATTAGGGGACGGGTGAGGGTCAGGCTTCGGGGAAGGGTTAGGGTTAGGGTTCGGGCTAGGGTTAGGGTTAGGGGACGGGGACGGTTTAGGGTCCAGGTGAGGGTCCGACAACGCTTTAGGGGGAGCGTGCATGTGAGGGCGCGGGTTAGTGTGAGCCTACGGGTTAGGATTAGGGGACGGGTGAGGGTCAGGCTTCGGGGAAGGGTTAGGGTTAGGGTTCGGGTTAGGGTTAGGGGACGAGGACGGTTTAGGGTCCAGGAGAGGGTCAGACAACGCTTTAGGGGGAGCGTGCATGTGAGAGCGCGGGTTAATGTTACCGTACGGGTTAGGATTAGGGGACGGGTGAGCGTCAGGCTTCGGGGAAGGGTTAGGGTTAGGGTTCCGGCTAGGGTTAGGGTTAGGGGACGGGGTCGGTTTAGGGTCCAGGTGAGGGTCCGACAACGCTTTAGGGGGAGCGTGCATGTGCGGGCGCGGGTTAGTGTTAGCATACGGCTTAGGATTACGGGACGGGTGAGGGTCATGCTTCGGGGAAGGGTTAGGGTTAGGGTTCGGGCTAGGGTTAGGGTTAGGGGACAGGGACGGTTTAGGGTCCAGGTGAGGGTCCGACAACACTTTAGGGGGATCGTGCGTGTGAGGGTGCGGATTAGTGTGAGCCTACGGGTTAGGATTAGGTGACGGGTGAGGGTCAGGCTTCGGGGAAGGGTTAGGGTTAGGGTTCGGGCTAGGGTTAGGGTTAGGGGACGGGGACGGTTTAGGGTCCAGGTGAGGTTCCGACAACGCTTTAGGGGGAGCGTGCGTGTGAGGGCGCTGGTTAGTGTTACCGTACGGGTTAGGATTACTGGACGTTTGAGCGTCAGGCTTCGGGGAAGGGTTAGGGTTAGGGTTCGGGCTAGGGTTAGGGTTAGGGGACGGGGACGGTTTAGGGTCCAGGTGAGGATCCGACAACGCTTTAGGGGGATCGTGCGTGTGAGGGCGCAGGTTAGTGTGAGCCTACGGGTTAGGATTAGGTGACGGGTGAGGGTCAGGCTTCGGGGAAGGGTTAGGGTTAGGGTTCGGGCTAGGGTTAGGGTTAGGGGACGGGGACGGTTTAGGGTCCAGGTGAGGGTCCGACAACGCTTTAGGGGGAGCGTGCGTGTGAGGGCGCGGGTTAGTGTTAGCGTACGGCTTAGGATTAGGGGACGGTTGAGGGTCATGCTCCGGGGAAGGGTTAGGGTTAGGGTTCGGGCTAGGGTTAGGGTTAGGGGACGGGGACGGTTTAGGGTCCAGGTGAGGGTCCGACAACGCTTTAGGGGGATCGTGCGTTTGAGGGCGCGGGTTAGTGTGAGCCTACGGGTTAGGATTAGGTGACGGGTGAGGGTCAGGCTTCGGGGAAGGGTTAGGGTTAGGGTTCGGGCTAGGGTTAGGGTTAGGGGACGGGGATGGTTTAGGGTCCAGGTGAGGGTCCGACAACGCTTTAGGGGGAGCGTGCGTGTGAGGGCGCGGGTTAGTGTTACCGTACGGGTTAGGATTAGGGGACGGGTGAGGGTCAGGCTTCGGGGAAGGGTTAGGGTTAGGGTTCGCGCTAGGGTTAGGGTTAGGGGACGGGGACGGTTTAGGGTCCAGGTGAGGGTCCGACAACGCTTTAGGGGGAGCGTGCGTGTGAGGGCGTGGGTTAGTGTTAGCGTACGGGTTAGGATTATGGGACGGGTGAGGGTCAGGCTTCGGGGAAGGGTTAGGGTTAGGGTTCGGGCTAGGGTTAGGGTTAGGGGACGGGGACGGTTTAGGGTCCATGTGAGGGTCCGACAACGCTTTAGGGGGAGCGTGCGTGTGAGGGCGCGGGTTAGTGTTAGCGTACGGGTGAGGATTAGGGGACGGGTGAGGGTCAGGCTTCGGGGAAGGGTTAGGGTTAGGGTTCGGGCTAGGGTTAGGGTTAGGGTACGGGGACGGTTTAGGGTCCAGGTGAAGTTCCGACAATGCTTTAGGGGGAGCGTGCGTGTGAGGGCGCGGGTTAGTGTTACCGTACGGGTTAGGATTACGGGACGTTTGTGCGTCAGGCTTCGGGGAAGGGTTAGGGTTAGGGTTCGGGCTAGGGTTAGGGTTAGGGGACGGGGACGGTTTAGCGTCCAGGTGAGGATCCGACAACGCTTTAGGGGGATCGTGCGTGTGAGGGCGCAGGTTAGTGTGAGCCTACGGGTTAGGATTAGGTGACGGGTGAGGGTCAGGCTTCGGGGAAGGGTTAGGGTTAGGGTTCGGGCTAGGGTTAGGGTTAGGGGACGGGGACGGTTTAGGGTCCAGGTGAGGGTCCGACAACGCTTTAGGGGGAGCGTGCGTGTGAGGGCGTGGGTTAGTGTTAGCGTACGGCTTAGGATTAGGGGACGGGTGAGGGTCATGCTTCGGGGAAGGGTTAGGGTTAGGGTTCGGGCTAGGGTTAGGGTTAGGGGACGGGGACGGTTTAGGGTCCAGGTGAGGGTCCGACAACGCTTTAGGGGGAGCGTGCGTGTGAGGGCGCGGGTTAGTGTGAGCCTACGGGTTAGGATTAGGTGACGGGTGAGGGTCAGGCTTCGGGGAAGGGTTAGGGTTAGGGTTCGGGCTAGGGTTAGGGTTAGGGGACGGGGATGGTTTAGGGTCCAGGTGAGGGTCCGACAACGCTTTAGGGGGAGCGTGCGTGTGAGGGCGCAGGTTAGTGTTACCGTACGGGTTAGGATTAGGGGACGGGTGAGCGTCAGGCTTCGGGGAAGGGTTAGGGTTAGGGTTCGCGCTAGGGTTAGGGTTAGGGGACGGGGACGGTTTAGGGTCCAGGTGAGGGTCCGACAACGCTTTAGGGGGAGCGTGCGTGTGAGGGCGTGGGTTAGTGTTAGCGTACGGGTTAGGATTATGGGACGGGTGAGGGTCAGGCTTCGGGGAAGGGTTAGGGTTAGGGTTCGGGCTAGGGTTAGGGTTAGGGGACGGGGACGGTTTAGGGTCCAGGTGAGGGTCCGACAACGCTTTAGGGGGAGCGTGCGTGTGAGGGCGCGGGTTAGTGTTAGCGTACGGGTGAGGATTAGGGTACGGGTGAGGGTCAGGCTTCGGGGAAGGGTTAGGGTTAGGGTTCGGGCTAGGGTTAGGGTTAGGGTACGGGGACGGTTTAGGGTCCAGGTGAAGTTCCGACAATGCTTTAGGGGGAGCGGGCGTGTGAGGGCGCGGGTTAGTGTGAGCCTACGGGTTAGGATTAGGGGACGGGTGAGGGTCAGGCTTCGGGGAAGGGTTAGGGTTATGGTTCGGGCTAGGGTTAGGGTTAGGGGACGGGGACGGTTTAGGGTCCAGGTGAGGGTCCGACAACGCTTTAGGGGGAGCGTGCATGTGAGGGCGCGGGTTAGTGTGAGCCTACGGGTTAGGATTAGGGGACGGGTGAGGGTCAGGCTTCGGGGAAGGGTTAGGGTTAGGGTTCGGGTTAGGGTTAGGGGACGGGGACGGTTTAGGGTCCAGGAGAGGGTCCGACAACGCTTTAGGGGGAGCGTGCGTGTGAGGGCGCGGGTTAATGTTACCGTACGGGTTAGGATTAGGGGACGGGTGAGAGTCAGGCTTCGGGGAAGGGTTAGGGTTAGGGTTCGGGCTAGGGTTAGGGTTAGGGGACGGGGACGGTTTAGGGTCCAGGTGAGGGTCCGACAACGCTTTAGGGGGATCGTGCGTGTGAGGGCGCGGGTTAGTGTGAGCCTACAGGTTAGGATTAGGTGACGGGTGAGGGTCAGGCTTCGGGGAAGGGTTAGGGTTAGGGTTCGGGCTAGGGTTAGGGTTAGGGTACGGGGACGGTTTAGGGTCCAGGTGAGGGTCCGACAACGCTTTAGGGGGAGCGTGCGTGTGAGGCCGCGGGTTAGTGTTAGCGTACGGCTTAGGATTAGGGGACGGGTGAGGGTCATGCTTCGGGGAAGGGTTAGGGTTAGGGTTCGGGCTAGGGTTAGGGTTAGGGGACGGGGACGGTTTAGGGTCCAGGTGAGGGTCCGACAACGCTTTAGGGGGATCGTGCGTGTGAGGGCGCGGGTTAGTGTGAGCCTACGGGTTAGGATTAGGTGACGGGTGAGGGTCAGGCTTCGGGGAAGGGTTAGGTTTAGGGTTCGGGCTAGGGTTAGGGTTAGGGGACGGGGATGGTTTAGGGTCCAGGTGAGGGTCCGACAACGCTTTAGGGGGAGCGTGCGTGTGAGGGCGCGTGTTAGTGTGAGCCTACGGGTTAGGATTAGGTGACGGGTGAGGGTCAGGCTTCGGGGAAGTGTTAGGGTAAGGGTTCGGGCTAGGGTTAGGGTTAGGGTACGGGGACGGTTTAGGGTCCAGGTGAGGGTCCGACAACGCTTTAGGGGGAGCGTGCGTGTGAGGGCGCGGGTTAGTGTTAGCGTACGGCTTAGGATTAGGGGACGGGTGAGGGTCATGCTTCGGGGAAGGGTTAGGGTTAGGGTTCGGGCTAGGGATAGGGTTAGGGGACGGGGACGGTTTAGGGTCCAGGTGAGGGTCCGACAACGCTTTAGGGGGATCGTGCGTGTGAGGGCGCGGGTTAGTGTGAGCCTACGGGTTAGGATTAGGTGACGGGTGAGGGTCAGGCTTCGGGGAAGGGTTAGGGTTAGGGTTCGGGCTAGGGTTAGGGTTAGGGTACGGGGACGGTTTAGGGTCCAGGTGAGGGTCCGACAACGCTTTAGGGGGAGCGTGCGTGTGAGGCCGCGGGTTAGTGTTAGCGTACGGCTTAGGATTAGGGGACGGGTGAGGGTCATGCTTCGGGGAAGGGTTAGGGTTAGGGTTCGGGCTAGGGTTAGGGTTAGGGGACGGGGACGGTTTAGGGTCCAGGTGAGGGTCCGACAACGCTTTAGGGGGAGCGTGCGTGTGAGGGCGCGGGTTAGTGTTACCATACGGGTTAGGATTAGGGGACGTGTGAGCGTCAGGCTTCGGGGAAGGGTTAGGGTTAGGTTTCGGGCTAGGGTTAGGGTTAGGGGACGGGGACGGTTTAGGGTCCAGGTGAGGGTCCGACAACGCTTTAGGGGGAGCGTGCGTGTGAGGGCGTGGGTTAGTGTTAGCGTACGGGTTAGGATTATGGGACGGGTGAGGGTCAGGCTACGGGGAAGGGTTAGGGTTAGGGTTCGGGCTAGGGTTAGGGTTAGGGGACGGGGACGGTTTAGGGTCCATGTGAGGGTCCGACAACGCTTTAGGGGGAGCGTGCGTGTGAGGGCGCGGGTTAGTGTGAGCCTACGGGTTAGGATTAGGGGACGGGTGAGGGTCAGGCTTCGGGGATGTGTTAGGGTTAGGGTTCGGGCTAGGGTTAGGGTTAGGGTACGGGGACGTTTTAGGGTCCAGGTGAAGTTCCGACAATGCTTTAGGGGGAGCGGGCGTGTGAGGGCGCGGGTTAGTGTGAGCCTACGGGTTAGAATTAGGGGACGGGTGAGGGTCAGGCTTCGGGGAAGGGTTAGGGTTAGGGTTCGGGCTAGGGTTAGGGTTAGGGGACGGGGACGGTTTAGGGTCCAGGTGAGGGTCCGACAACGCTTTAGGGGGAGCGTGCATGTGAGGGCGCGGGTTAGTGTGAGCCTACGGGTTAGGATTAGGGGACGGGTGAGGGTCAGGCTTCGGGGAAGGGTTAGGGTTAGGGTTCGGGTTAGGGTTAGGGGACGGGGACGGTTTAGGGTCCAGGAGAGGGTCAGACAACGCTTTAGGGGGAGCGTGCATGTGAGAGCGCGGGTTAATGTTACCGTACGGGTTAGGATTAGGGGACGGGTGAGCGTCAGGCTTCGGGGAAGGGTTAGGGTTAGGGTTCGGGCTAGGGTTAGGGTTAGGGGACGGGGTCGGTTTAGGGTCCAGGTGAGGGTCCGACAACGCTTTAGGGGGAGCGTGCATGTGAGGGCACGGGTTAGTGTTAGCATACGGCTTAGGATTACGGGACGGGTGAGGGTCATGCTTCGGGGAAGGGTTAGGGTTAGGGTTCGGGCTAGGGTTAGGGTTAGGGGACAGGGACGGTTTAGGGTCCAGGTGAGGGTCCGACAACACTTTAGGGGGATCGTGCGTGTGAGGGTGCGGATTAGTGTGAGCCTACGGGTTAGGATTAGGTGACGGGTGAGGGTCAGGCTTCGGGGAAGGGTTAGGGTTAGGGTTCGGGCTAGGGTTAGGGTTAGGGGACGGGGACGGTTTAGGGTCCAGGTGTGGTTCCGACAACGCTTTAGGGGGAGCGTGCGTGTGAGGGCGCGGGTTAGTGTTACCGTACGGGTTAGGATTACTGGACGTTTGAGCGTCAGGCTTCGGGGAAGGGTTAGGGTTAGGGTTCGGGCTAGGGTTAGGGTTAGGGGACGGGGACGGTTTAGGGTCCAGGTGAGGATCCGACAACGCTTTAGGGGGATCGTGCGTGTGAGGGCGCAGGTTAGTGTGAGCCTACGGGTTAGGATTAGGTGACGGGTGAGGGTCAGGCTTCGGGGAAGGGTTAGGGTTAGGGTTCGGGCTAGGGTTAGGGTTAGGGGACGGGGACGGTTTAGGGTCCAGGTGAGGGTCCGACAACGCTTTAGGGGGAGCGTGCGTGTGAGGGCGCGGGTTAGTGTTAGCGTACGGCTTAGGATTAGGGGACGGTTGAGGGTCATGCTCCGGGGAAGGGTTAGGGTTAGGGTTCGGGCTAGGGTTAGGGTTAGGGTACGGGGACGGTTTAGGGTCCAGGTGAGGGTCCGACAACGCTTTAGGGGGATCGTGCGTTTGAGGGCGCGGGTTAGTGTGAGCCTACGGGTTAGGATTAGGTGACGGGTGAGGGTCAGGCTTCGGGGAAGGGTTAGGGTTAGGGTTCGGGCTAGGGTTAGGGTTAGGGGACGGGGATGGTTTAGGGTCCAGGTGAGGGTCCGACAACGCTTTAGGGGGAGCGTGCGTGTGAGGGCGCGGGTTAGTGTTACCGTACGGGTTAGGATTAGGGGACGGGTGAGGGTCAGGCTTCGGGGAAGGGTTAGGGTTAGGGTTCGCGCTAGGGTTAGGGTTAGGGGACGGGGACGGTTTAGGGTCCAGGTGAGGGTCCGACAACGCTTTAGGGGGAGCGTGCGTGTGAGGGCGTGGGTTAGTGTTAGCGTACGGGTTAGGATTATGGGACGGGTGAGGGTCAGGCTTCGGGGAAGGGTTAGGGTTAGGGTTCGGGCTAGGGTTAGGGTTAGGGGACGGGGACGGTTTAGGGTCCATGTGAGGGTCCGACAACGCTTTAGGGGGAGCGTGCGTGTGAGGGCGCGGGTTAGTGTTAGCGTACGGGTGAGGATTAGGGGACGGGTGAGGGTCAGGCTTCGGGGAAGGGTTAGGGTTAGGGTTCGGGCTAGGGTTAGGGTTAGGGTACGGGGACGGTTTAGGGTCCAGGTGAAGTTCCGACAATGCTTTAGGGGGAGCGGGCGTGTGAGGGCGCGGGTTAGTGTGAGCCTACGGGTTAGGATTAGGGGACGGGTGAGGGTCAGGCTTCGGGGAAGGGTTAGGGTTAGGGTTCGGGCTAGGGTTAGGGTTAGGGGACGGGGACGGTTTAGGGTCCAGGAGAGGGTCAGACAACGCTTTAGGGGGAGCGTGCATGTGAGAGCGCGGGTTAATGTTACCGTACGGGTTAGGATTAGGGGACGGGTGAGCGTCAGGCTTCGGGGAAGGGTTAGGGTTAGGGTTCGGGCTAGGGTTAGGGTTAGGGGACGGGGACGGTTTAGGGTCCAGGTGAGGGTCCGACAACGCTTTAGGGGGAGCGTGCGTGTGAGGGCGCGGGTTAGTGTTAGCATACGGCTTAGGATTAGGGGACGGGTGAGGGTCATGCTTCGGGGAAGGGTTAGGGTTAGGGTTCGGGCTAGGGTTAGGGTTAGGGGACAGGGACGGTTTAGGTTCCAGGTGAGGGTCCGACAACGCTTTAGGGGGATCGTGCGTGTGAGGGTGCGGATTAGTGTGAGCCTACGGGTTAGGATTAGGTGACGGGTGAGGGTCAGGCTTCGGGGAAGGGTTAGGGTTAGGGTTCGGGCTAGGGTTAGGGTTAGGGGACGGGGACGGTTTAGGGTCCAGGTGAGGTTCCGACAACGCTTTAGGGGGAGCGTGCGTGTGAGGGCGCGGGTTAGTGTTACCGTACGGGTTAGGATTACGGGACGTTTGTGCGTCAGGCTTCGGGGAAGGGTTAGGGTTAGGGTTCGGGCTAGGGTTAGGGTTAGGGGACGGGGACGGTTTAGCGTCCAGGTGAGGATCCGACAACGCTTTAGGGGGATCGTGCGTGTGAGGGCGCAGGTTAGTGTGAGCCTACGGGTTAGGATTAGGTGACGGGTGAGGGTCAGGCTTCGGGGAAGGGTTAGGGTTAGGGTTCGGGCTAGGGTTAGGGTTAGGGGACGGGGACGGTTTAGGGTCCAGGTGAGGGTCCGACAACGCTTTAGGGGGATCGTGCGTTTGAGGGCGCGGGTTAGTGTGAGCCTACGGGTTAGGATTAGGTGACGGGTGAGGGTCAGGCTTCGGGGAAGGGTTAGGGTTAGGGTTCGGGCTAGGGTTAGGGTTAGGGGACGGGGACGGTTTAGGGTCCAGGTGAGGGTCCGACAACGCTTTAGGGGGATCGTGCGTTTGAGGGCGCGGGTTAGTGTGAGCCTACGGGTTAGGATTAGGTGACGGGTGAGGGTCAGGCTTCGGGGAAGGGTTAGGGTTAGGGTTCGGGCTAGGGTTAGGGTTAGGGTACGGGGACGGTTTAGGGTCCAGGTGAGGGTCCGACAACGCTTTAGGGGGATCGTGCGTTTGAGGGCGCGGGTTAGTGTGAGCCTACGGGTTAGGATTAGGTGACGGGTGAGGGTCAGGCTTCGGGGAAGGGTTAGGGTTAGGGTTCGGGCTAGGGTTAGGGTTAGGGGACGGGGATGGTTTAGGGTCCAGGTGAGGGTCCGACAACGCTTTAGGGGGAGCGTGCGTGTGAGGGCGCGGGTTAGTGTTACCGTACGGGTTAGGATTAGGGGACGGGTGAGGGTCAGGCTTCGGGGAAGGGTTAGGGTTAGGGTTCGCGCTAGGGTTAGGGTTAGGGGACGGGGACGGTTTAGGGTCCAGGTGAGGGTCCGACAACGCTTTAGGGGGAGCGTGCGTGTGAGGGCGTGGGTTAGTGTTAGCGTACGGGTTAGGATTATGGGACGGGTGAGGGTCAGGCTTCGGGGAAGGGTTAGGGTTAGGGTTCGGGCTAGGGTTAGGGTTAGGGGACGGGGACGGTTTAGGGTCCATGTGAGGGTCCGACAACGCTTTAGGGGGAGCGTGCGTGTGAGGGCGCGGGTTAGTGTTAGCGTACGGGTGAGGATTAGGGGACGGGTGAGGGTCAGGCTTCGGGGAAGGGTTAGGGTTAGGGTTCGGGCTAGGGTTAGGGTTAGGGTACGGGGACGGTTTAGGGTCCAGGTGAAGTTCCGACAATGCTTTAGGGGGAGCGGGCGTGTGAGGGCGCGGGTTAGTGTGAGCCTACGGGTTAGGATTAGGGGACGGGTGAGGGTCAGGCTTCGGGGAAGGGTTAGGGTTAGGGTTCGGGCTAGGGTTAGGGTTAGGGGACGGGGACGGTTTAGGGTCCAGGAGAGGGTCAGACAACGCTTTAGGGGGAGCGTGCATGTGAGAGCGCGGGTTAATGTTACCGTACGGGTTAGGATTAGGGGACGGGTGAGCGTCAGGCTTCGGGGAAGGGTTAGGGTTAGGGTTCGGGCTAGGGTTAGGGTTAGGGGACGGGGACGGTTTAGGGTCCAGGTGAGGGTCCGACAACGCTTTAGGGGGAGCGTGCGTGTGAGGGCGCGGGTTAGTGTTAGCATACGGCTTAGGATTAGGGGACGGGTGAGGGTCATGCTTCGGGGAAGGGTTAGGGTTAGGGTTCGGGCTAGGGTTAGGGTTAGGGGACAGGGACGGTTTAGGTTCCAGGTGAGGGTCCGACAACGCTTTAGGGGGATCGTGCGTGTGAGGGTGCGGATTAGTGTGAGCCTACGGGTTAGGATTAGGTGACGGGTGAGGGTCAGGCTTCGGGGAAGGGTTAGGGTTAGGGTTCGGGCTAGGGTTAGGGTTAGGGGACGGGGACGGTTTAGGGTCCAGGTGAGGTTCCGACAACGCTTTAGGGGGAGCGTGCGTGTGAGGGCGCGGGTTAGTGTTACCGTACGGGTTAGGATTACGGGACGTTTGTGCGTCAGGCTTCGGGGAAGGGTTAGGGTTAGGGTTCGGGCTAGGGTTAGGGTTAGGGGACGGGGACGGTTTAGCGTCCAGGTGAGGATCCGACAACGCTTTAGGGGGATCGTGCGTGTGAGGGCGCAGGTTAGTGTGAGCCTACGGGTTAGGATTAGGTGACGGGTGAGGGTCAGGCTTCGGGGAAGGGTTAGGGTTAGGGTTCGGGCTAGGGTTAGGGTTAGGGGACGGGGACGGTTTAGGGTCCAGGTGAGGGTCCGACAACGCTTTAGGGGGAGCGTGCGTGTGAGGGCGCGGGTTAGTGTTAGCGTACGGCTTAGGATTAGGGGACGGGTGAGGGTCATGCTTCGGGGAAGGGTTAGGGTTAGGGTTCGGGCTAGGGTTAGGGTTAGGGGACGGGGACGGTTTAGGGTCCAGGTGAGGGTCCGACAACGCTTTAGGGGGATCGTGCGTTTGAGGGCGCGGGTTAGTGTGAGCCTACGGGTTAGGATTAGGTGACGGGTGAGGGTCAGGCTTCGGGGAAGGGTTAGGGTTAGGGTTCGGGCTAGGGTTAGGGTTAGGGGACGGGGATGGTTTAGGGTCCAGGTGAGGGTCCGACAACGCTTTAGGGGAAGCGTGCGTGTGAGGGCGCGGGTTAGTGTTACCGTACGGGTTAGGATTAGGGGACGGGTGAGCGTCAGGCTTCGGGGAAGGGTTAGGGTTAGGGTTCGCGCTAGGGTTAGGGTTAGGGGACGGGGACGGTTTAGGGTCCAGGTGAGGGTCCGACAACGCTTTAGGGGGAGCGTGCGTGTGAGGGCGTAGGTTAGTGTTAGCGTACGGGTTAGGATTATGGGACGGGTGAGGGTCAGGCTTCGGGGAAGGGTTAGGGTTAGGGTTCGGGCTAGGGTTAGGGTTAGGGGACGGGGACGGTTTAGGGTCCATGTGAGGGTCCGACAACGCTTTAGGGGGAGCGTGCGTGTGAGGGCGCGGGTTAGTGTTAGCGTACGGGTGAGGATTAGGGGACGGGTGAGGGTCAGGCTTCGGGGAAGGGTTAGGGTTAGGGTTCGGGCTAGGGTTAGGGTTAGGGTACGGGGACGGTTTAGGGTCCAGGTGAAGTTCCGACAATGCTTTAGGGGGAGCGGGCGTGTGAGGGCGCGGGTTAGTGTGAGCCTACGGGTTAGGATTAGGGGACGGGTGAGGGTCAGGCTTCGGGGAAGGGTTAGGGTTATGGTTCGGGCTAGGGTTAGGGTTAGGGGACGGGGACGGTTTAGGGTCCAGGTGAGGGTCCGACAACGCTTTAGGGGGAGCGTGCATGTGAGGGCGCGGGTTAGTGTGAGCCTACGGGTTAGGATTAGGGGATGGGTGAGGGTCAGGCTTCGGGGAAGGGTTAGGTTTAGGGTTCGGGTTAGGGTTAGGGGACGGGGACGGTGACGGTTTAGGGTCCAGGTGAGGGTCCGACAACGCTTTAGGGGGAGCGTGCATGTGAGGGCGCGGGTTAGTGTGAGCCTACGGGTTAGGATTAGGTGACGGGTGAGGGCCAGGCTTCGGGGAAGGGTTAGGTTTAGGGTTCGGGCTAGGGTTAGGGTTAGGGGACGGGGACGGTTTAGGGTCCAGGTGAGGGTCCGACAACGCTTTAGGGGGAGCGTGCGTGTGAGGGCGCGGGTTAGTGTTACCATACGGGTTAGGATTAGGGGACGGGTGAGCGTCAGGCTTCGGGGAAGGGTTAGGGTTAGGGTTCGGGCTAGGGTTAGGGTTAGGGGACGGGGACGGTTTAGGGTCCAGGTGAGGGTCCGACAACGCTTTAGGGGGAGCGTGCGTGTGAGGGCGTGGGTTAGTGTTAGCGTACGGGTTAGGATTATGGGACGGGTGAGGGTCAGGCTACGGGGAAGGGTTAGGGTTAGGGTTCGGGCTAGGGTTAGGGTTAGGGGACGGGGACGGTTTAGGGTCCATGTGAGGGTCCGACAACGCTTTAGGGGGAGCGTGCGTGTGAGGGCGCGGGTTAGTGTGAGCCTACGGGTTAGGATTAGGGGACGGGTGAGGGTCAGGCTTCGGGGATGTGTTAGGGTTAGGGTTCGGGCTAGGGTTAGGGTTAGGGTACGGGGACGGTTTAGGGTCCAGGTGAAGTTCCGACAATGCTTTAGGGGGAGCGGGCGTGTGAGGGCGCGGGTTAGTGTGAGCCTACGGGTTAGGATTAGGGGACGGGTGAGGGTCAGGCTTCGGGGAAGGGTTAGGGTTAGGGTTCGGGCTAGGGTTAGGGTTAGGGGACGGGGACGGTTTAGGGTCCAGGTGAGGGTCCGACAACGCTTTAGGGGGAGCGTGCATGTGAGGGCGCGGGTTAGTGTGAGCCTACGGGTTAGGATTAGGGGACGGGTGAGGGTCAGGCTTCGGGGAAGGGTTAGGGTTAGGGTTCGGGTTAGGGTTAGGGGACGGGGACGGTTTAGGGTCCAGGAGAGGGTCAGACAACGCTTTAGGGGGAGCGTGCATGTGAGAGCACGGGTTAATGTTACCGTACGGGTTAGGATTAGGGGACGGGTGAGCGTCAGGCTTCGGGGAAGGGTTAGGGTTAGGGTTCCGGCTAGGGTTAGGGTTAGGGGACGGGGTCGGTTTAGGGTCCAGGTGAGGGTCCGACAACGCTTTAGGGGGAGCGTGCGTGTGAGGGCGCGGGTTAGTGTTAGCATACGGCTTAGGATTACGGGACGGGTGAGGGTCATGCTTCGGGGAAGGGTTAGGGTTAGGGTTCGGGCTAGGGTTAGGGTTAGGGGACAGGGACGGTTTAGGGTCCAGGTGAGGGTCCGACAACACTTTAGGGGGATCGTGCGTGTGAGGGTGCGGATTAGTGTGAGCCTACGGGTTAGGATTAGGTGACGGGTGAGGGTCAGGCTTCGGGGAAGGGTTAGGGTTAGGGTTCGGGCTAGGGTTAGGGTTAGGGGACGGGGACGGTTTAGGGTCCAGGTGAGGTTCCGACAACGCTTTAGGGGGAGCGTGCGTGTGAGGGCGCGGGTTAGTGTTACCGTACGGGTTAGGATTACTGGACGTTTGAGCGTCAGGCTTCGGGGAAGGGTTAGGGTTAGGGTTCGGGCTAGGGTTAGGGTTAGGGGACGGGGACGGTTTAGGGTCCAGGTGAGGATCCGACAACGCTTTAGGGGGATCGTGCGTGTGAGGGCGCAGGTTAGTGTGAGCCTACGGGTTAGGATTAGGTGACGGGTGAGGGTCAGGCTTCGGGGAAGGGTTAGGGTTAGGGTTCGGGCTAGGGTTAGGGTTAGGGGACGGGGACGGTTTAGGGTCCAGGTGAGGGTCCGACAACGCTTTAGGGGGAGCGTGCGTGTGAGGGCGCGGGTTAGTGTTAGCGTACGGCTTAGGATTAGGGGACGGTTGAGGGTCATGCTCCGGGGAAGGGTTAGGGTTAGGGTTCGGGCTAGGGTTAGGGTTAGGGGACGGGGACGGTTTAGGGTCCAGGTGAGGGTCCGACAACGCTTTAGGGGGATCGTGCGTTTGAGGGCGCGGGTTAGTGTGAGCCTACGGGTTAGGATTAGGTGACGGGTGAGGGTCAGGCTTCGGGGAAGTGTTAGGGTTAGGGTTCGGGCTAGGGTTAGGGTTAGGGGACGGGGATGGTTTAGGGTCCAGGTGAGGGTCCGACAACGCTTTAGGGGGAGCGTGCGTGTGAGGGCGCGGGTTAGTGTTACCGTACGGGTTAGGATTAGGGGACGGGTGAGGGTCAGGCTTCGGGGAAGTGTTAGGGTTAGGGTTCGCGCTAGGGTTAGGGTTAGGGGACGGGGACGGTTTAGGGTCCAGGTGAGGGTCCGACAACGCTTTAGGGGGAGCGTGCGTGTGAGGGCGTGGGTTAGTGTTAGCGTACGGGTTAGGATTATGGGACGGGTGAGGGTCAGGCTTCGGGGAAGGGTTAGGGTTAGGGTTCGGGCTAGGGTTAGGGTTAGGGGACGGGGACGGTTTAGGGTCCATGTGAGGGTCCGACAACGCTTTAGGGGGAGCGTGCGTGTGAGGGCGCGGGTTAGTGTTAGCGTACGGGTGAGGATTAGGGGACGGGTGAGGGTCAGGCTTCGGGGAAGGGTTAGGGTTAGGGTTCGGGCTAGGGTTAGGGTTAGGGTACGGGGACGGTTTAGGGTCCAGGTGAAGTTCCGACAATGCTTTAGGGGGAGCGGGCGTGTGAGGGCGCGGGTTAGTGTGAGCCTACGGGTTAGGATTAGGGGACGGGTGAGGGTCAGGCTTCGGGGAAGGGTTAGGGTTAGGGTTCGGGCTAGGGTTAGGGTTAGGGGACGGGGACGGTTTAGGGTCCAGGTGAGGGTCCGACAACGCTTTAGGGGGAGCGTGCATGTGAGGGCGCGGGTTAGTGTGAGCCTACGGTTTAGGATTAGGGGACGGGTGAGGGTCAGGCTTCGGGGAAGGGTTAGGGTTAGGGTTCGGGTTAGGGTTAGGGGACGGGGACGGTTTAGGGTCCAGGAGAGGGTCCGACAACGCTTTAGGGGGAGCGTGCGTGTGAGGGCGCGGGTTAGTGTTAGCGTACGGCTTAGGATTAGGGGACGGGTGAGGGTCATGCTTCGGGGAAGGGTTAGGGTTAGGGTTCGGGCTAGGGTTAGGGTTAGGGGACGGGGACGGTTTAGGGTCCAGGTGAGGGTCCGACAACTCTTTAGGGGGATCGTGCGTGTGAGGGCGCGGGTTAGTGTGAGCCTACGGGTTAGGATTAGGTGACGGGTGAGGGTCAGGCTAAGGGGAAGGGTTAGGGTTAGGGTTCGAGCTAGGGTTAGGGTTAGGGGACGGGGACGGTTTAGGGTCCAGGAGAGGGTCCGACAACGCTTTAGGGGGAGCGTGCGTGTGAGGGCACGGGTTAATGTTACCGTACGGGTTAGGATTAGGGGACGGGTGAGCGTCAGGCTTCGGGGAAGGGTTAGGGTTAGGGTTCGGGCTAGGGTTAGGGTTAGGGGACGGGGACGGTTTAGGGTCCAGGTGAGGGTCCGACAACGCTTTAGGGGGAGCGTGCGTGTGAGGGCGCAGGTTAGTGTTAGCATACGGCTTAGGATTAGGGGACGGGTGAGGGTCATGCTTCGGGGAAGGGTTAGGGTTAGGGTTCGGGCTAGTGTTAGGGTTAGGGGACGGGGACGGTTTAGGGTCCAGGTGAGGGTCCGACAACGCTTTAGGGGGATCGTGCGTGTGAGGACGCGGGTTAGTGTGAGCCTACGGGTTAGGATTAGGTGACGGGTGAGGGTCAGGCTTCGGGGAAGGGTTAGGGTTAGGGTTCGGGCTAGGGTTAGGGTTAGGGTACGGGGACGGTTTAGGGTCCAGGTGAGGGTCCGACAACGCTTTAGGGGGAGCGTGCGTGTGAGGGCGCGGGTTAGTGTTAGCGTACGGCTTAGGATTAGGGGACGGGTGAGGGTCATGCTTCGGGGAAGGGTTAGGGTTAGGGTTCGGGCTAGGGATAGGGTTAGGGGACGGGGACGGTTTAGGGTCCAGGTGAGGGTCCGACAACGCTTTAGGGGGATCGTGCGTGTGAGGGCGCGGGTTAGTGTGAGCCTACGGGTTAGGATTAGGTGACGGGTGAGGGTCAGGCTTCGGGGAAGTGTTAGGTTTAGGGTTCAGGCTAGGGTTAGGGTTAGGGGACGGGGATGGTTTAGGGTCCAGGTGAGGGTCCGACAACGCTTTAGGGGGAGCGTGCGTGTGAGGGCGCGGGTTAGTGTTACCGTACGGGTTAGGATTAGGGGACGGGTGAGAGTCAGGCTTCGGGGAAGGGTTAGGGTTAGGGTTCGGGCTAGGGTTAGGGTTAGGGGACGGGGACGGTTTAGGGTCCAGGTGAGGGTCCGACAACGCTTTAGGGGGAGCGTGCGTGTGAGGGCGTGGGTTAGTGTTAGCGTACGGGTTAGGATTATGGGACGGGTGAGGGTCAGGCTACGGGGAAGGGTTAGGGTTAGGGTTCGGGCTAGGGTTAGGGTTAGGGGACGGGGACGGTTTAGGGTCCAGGTGAGGGTCCGACAACGCTTTAGGGGGAGCGTGCGTGTGAGGGCGCGGGTTAGTGTGAGCCTACGTGTTAGGATTAGGGGACGGGTGAGGGTCAGGCTTCGGGGAAGGTTAGGGTTAGGGTTCGGGCTAGGGTTATGGTTAGGGTACGGGGACGGTTTAGGGTCCTGGTGAAGTTCCGACAATGCTTTATTGGGAGCGGGCGTGTGAGGGCGCGGGTTAGTGTGAGCCTACGGGTTAGGATTAGGGGACGGGTGAGGGTCAGGCTTCGGGGAAGGGTTAGGGTTAGGGTTCGGGCTAGGGTTAGGGTTAGGGGACGGGAACGGTTTAGGGTCCAGGTGAGGGTCCGACAACGCTTTAGGGGGAGCGTGCATGTGAGGGCGCGGGTTAGTGTGAGCCTACGGGTTAGGATTAGGGGACGGGTGAGGGTCAGGCTTCGGGGAAGGGTTAGGGTTAGGGTTCGGGTTAGGGTTAGGGGACGGGGACGGTTTAGGGTCCAGGAGAGGGTCCGACAACGCTTTAGGGGGAGCGTGCGTGTGAGGGCGCGGGTTAATGTTACCGTACAGGTTAGGATTAGGGGACGGGTGAGAGTCAGGCTTCGGGGAAGGGTTAGGGTTAGGGTTCGGGCTAGGGTTAGGGTTAGGGGACGGGGACGGTTTAGGGTCCAGGTGAGGGTCCGACAACGATTTAGGGGGAGCGTGCGTGTGAGGGCGCGGGTTAGTGTTAGCGTACGGCTTAGGATTAGGGGACGGGTGAGGGTCATGCTTCGGGGAAGGGTTAGGGTTAGGGTTCGGGCTAGGGTTAGGGTTAGGGGACGGGGACGGTTTAGGGTCCAGGTGAGGGTCCGACAACTCTTTAGGGGGATCGTGCGTGTGAGGGCGCGGGTTAGTGTGAGCCTACGGGTTAGGATTAGGTGACGGGTGAGGGTCAGGCTAAGGGGAAGGGTTAGGGTTAGGGTTCGAGCTAGGGTTAGGGTTAGGGGACGGGGACGGTTTAGGGTCCAGGAGAGGGTCCGACAACGCTTTAGGGGGAGCGTGCGTGTGAGGGCACGGGTTAATGTTACCGTACGGGTTAGGATTAGGGGACGGGTGAGGGTCAGGCTTCGGGGAAGGGTTAGGGTTAGGGTTCGCGCTAGGGTTAGGGTTAGGGGACGGGGACGGTTTAGTGTTCAGGTGAGGGTCCGACAACGCTTTAGGGGGATCGTGCGTGTGAGGGCGCGGTTTAGTGTGAGCGTACGGGTTAGGATTAGGTGACGGGTGAGGGTCAGGCTTCGGGGAAGGGTTAGGGTTAGGGTTCGGGCTAGGGTTAGGGTTAGGGGACGGGGACGGTTTAGGGTCCAGGTGAGGGTCCGACAACGCTTTAGGGGGATCGTGCGTGTGAGGGCGCGGGTTAGTGTGAGCCTACGGGTTAGGATTAGGTGACGGGTGAGGGTCAGGCTTCGGGGAAGGGTTAGGGTTAGGGTTCGGGCTAGGTTAGGGTTAGGGGACGGGGACGGTTTAGGGTCCAGGTGAGGGACCAACAACGCTTTAGGGTGATCGTGCGTGTGAGGGCGCAGGTTAGTGTTAGCATACGGCTTAGGATTAGGGGCCGGGTGAGGGTCATGCTTCGGGGAAGGGTTAGGGTTAGGGTTCGGGCTAGGGTTAGGGTTAGGGGACGGGCACGGTTTAGGGTCCAGGTGAGGGTCCGACAACGCTTTAGGGGGATCATGCGTGTGAGGGCGCGGGTTAGTGTGAGCCTACGGGTTAGGATTAGGTGACGGGTGAGGGTCAGGCTTCGGGGAAGGGTTAGGGTTAGGGTTCGGGCTAGGGTTAGGGTTAGGGGACGGGTACGGTTTAGGGTCCAGGTGAGGGTCCGACAACGCTTTAGGGGGAGCGTGCGTGTGAGGGCGCGGGTTAGTGTTAGCGTACGGCTTAGGATTAGGGGACGGGTGAGGGTCATGCTTCGGGGAAGGGTTAGGGTTAGGGTTCGGGCTAGGGTTAGGGTTAGGGGACGGGGACGGTTTAGGGTCCAGGTGAGGGTCCGACAACGCTTTAGGGGGATCGTGCGTGTGAGGGCGCGGGTTAGTGTGAGCCTACGGGTTAGGATTAGGTGACGGGTGAGGGTCAGGCTTCGGGGAAGGGTTAGGTTTAGGGTTCGGGCTAGGGTTAGGGTTAGGGGACGGGGATGGTTTAGGGTGCAGGTGAGGGTCCGACAACGCTTTAGGGGGAGCGTGCGTGTGAGGGCGCCGGTTAGTGTTACCATACGGGTTAGGATTAGGGGACGGGTGAGCGTCAGGCTTCGGGGAAGGGTTAGGGTTAGGGTTCGGGCTAGGGTTAGGGTTAGGGGACGGGGACGGTTTAGGGTCCAGGTGAGGGTCCGACAACGCTTTAGGGGGAGCGTGCGTGTGAGGGCGTGGGTTAGTGTTAGCGTACGGGTTAGGATTATGGGACGGGTGAGGGTCAGGCTTCGGGGAAGGTTTAGGGTTAGGGTTCGGGCTAGGGTTAGGGTTAGGGGACGGGGACGGTTTAGGGTCCATGTGAGGGTCCGACAACGCTTTAGGGGGAGCGTGCGTGTGAGGGCGCGGGTTAGTGTGAGCCTACGGGTTAGGATTAGGGGACGGGTGAGGGTCAGGCTTCGGGGAAGGGTTAGGGTTAGGGTTCGGGCTAGGGTTAGGGTTAGGGTACGGGGACGGTTTAGGGTCCAGGTGAAGTTCCGACAATGCTTTAGGGGGAGCGGGCGTGTGAGGGCGCGGGTTAGTGTGAGCCTACGGGTTAGGATTAGGGGACGGTTGAGGGTCAGGCTTCGGGGAAGGGTTAGGGTTAGGGTTCGGGCTAGGGTTAGGGTTAGGGGACGGGGACGGTTTAGGGTCCAGGTGAGGGTCCGACAACGCTTTAGGGGGAGCGTGCATGTGAGGGCGCGGGTTAGTGTGAGCCTACGGGTTAGGATTAGGGGACGGGTGAGGGTCAGGCTTCGGGGAAGGGTTAGGGTTAGGGTTCGGGTTAGGGTTAGGGGACGGGGACGGTTTAGGGTCCAGGAGAGGGTCCGACAACGCTTTAGGGGGAGCGTGCATGTGAGGGCGCGGGTTAATGTTACCGTACGGGTTAGGATTAGGGGACGGGTGAGCGTCAGGCTTCGGGGAAGGGTTAGGGTTAGGGTTCGGGCTAGGGTTAGGGTTAGGGGACGGGGACGGTTTAGGGTCCAGGTGAGGGTCCGACAACGCTTTAGGGGGAGCGTGCGTGTGAGGGCGCGGGTTAGTGTTAGCGTACGGCTTAGGATTAGGGGACGGGTGAGGGTCATGCTTCGGGGAAGGGTTAGGGTTAGGGTTCGGGCTAGGGTTAGGGTTAGGGGACAGGGACGGTTTAGGGTCCAGGTGAGGGTCCAACAACGCTTTAGGGGGATCGTGCGTGTGAGGGTGCGGATTAGTGTGAGCCTACGGGTTAGGATTAGGTGACGGGTGAGGGTCAGGCTTCGGGGAAGGGTTAGGGTTAGGGTTCGGGCTAGGGTTAGGGTTAGGGGACGGGGACGGTTTAGGGTCCAGGTGAGGGTCCGACAACGCTTTAGGGGGAGCGTGCGTGTGAGGGCGCGGGTTAGTGTTACCGTACGGGTTAGGATTACGGGACGTTTGAGCGTCAGGCTTCGGGGAAGGGTTAGGGTTAGGGTTCGGGCTAGGGTTAGGGTTAGGGGATGGGGACAGTTTAGGGTCCAGGTGAGGGTCCGACAACGCTTTAGGGGGAGCGTGCGTCTGAGGGCGCGGGTTAGTGTGAGCCTACGGGTTAGGATTAGGGGACGGATGAGGGTCAGGCTTCGGGGAAGTGTTAGGGTTAGGGTTCGGGCTAGGGTTAGGGTTAGGGGACGGGGACGGTTTAGGGTCCAGGTGAGGGTCCGACAACGCTTTAGGGGGATCGTGCGTGTGAGGGCGCGGGTTAGTGTGAGCGTACGGGTGAGGATTAGGGGACGGGTGAGGGTCAGGCTTCGGGGAAGTGTTAGGGTTAGGGTTCGGGCTAGGGTTAGGGTTAGGGGACGGGGACGGTTTAGGGTCCATGTGAGGGTCCGACAACGCTTTAGGGGGAGCGTGCGTGTGAGGGCGTGGGTTAGTGTTAGCGTACGGCTTAGGATTAGGGGACGGGTGAGGGTCATGCTTCGGGGAAGGGTTAGGGTTAGGGTTCGGGCTAGGGTTAGGGTTAGGGGACGGGGACGGTTTAGGGTCCAGGTGAGGGTCCGACAACGCTTTAGGGGGATCGTGCGTGTGAGGGCGCGGGTTAGTGTGAGCCTACGGGTTAGGATTAGGTGACGGGTGAGGGTCAGGCTTCGGGGAAGAGTTAGGGTTAGGGTTCGGGCTAGGGTTAGGGTTAGGGGACGGGGATGGTTTAGGGTCCAGGTGAGGGTCCGACAACGCTTTAGGGGGAGCGTGCATGTGAGGGCGCGGGTTAGTGTTACCGTACGGGTTAGGATTAGGGGACGGGTGAGCGTCAGGCTTCGGGGAAGTGTTAGGGTTAGGGTTCGCGCTAGGGTTAGGGTTAGGGGACGGGGACGGTTTAGGGTCCAGGTGAGGGTCCGACAACGCTTTAGGGGGAGCGTGCGTGTGAGGGCGTGGGTTAGTGTTAGCGTACGGGTTAGGATTATGGGACGGGTGAGGGTCAGGCTTCGGGGAAGGGTTAGGGTTAGGGTTCGGGCTAGGGTTAGGGTTAGGGGACGGGGACGGTTTAGGGTCCATGTGAGGGTCCGACAACGCTTTAGGGGGAGCGTGCGTGTGAGGGCGCGGGTTAGTGTGAGCCTACGGGTTAGGATTAGGGGACGGGTGAGGGTCAGGCTTCGGGGAAGGGTTAGGGTTAGGGTTCGGGCTAGGGTTAGGGTTAGGGGACGGGGAAGGTTTAGGGTCCAGGTGAGGGTCCGACAACGCTTTAGGGGGAGCGTGCGTGTGAGGGCGCCGGTTAGTGTGAGCCTACGGGTTAGGATTAGGGGACGGGTGAGGGTCAGGCTTCGGGGAAGTTTTAGGGTTAGGGTTCGGGCTAGGGTTAGGGTTAGGGGACGGGGACGGTTTAGGGTTCAGGTGAGGGTCCGACAACGCTTTAGGGGGATCGTGCGTGTGAGGGCGCGGGTTAGTGTGAGCGTACGGGTTAGGATTAGGTGACGGGTGAGGGTCAGGCTTCGGGGAAGGGTTAGGGTTAGGGTTCGGGCTAGGGTTAGGGTTAGGGGACGGGGACGGTTTAGGGTCCAGGTGAGGTTCCGACAACGCTTTAGGGGGAGCGTGCGTGTGAGGGCGCGGGTTAGTGTTACCGTACGGGTTAGGATTAGGGGACGGGTGAGCGTCAGGCTTCGGGGAAGGGTTAGGGTTAGGGTTCGGGCTAGGGTTAGGGTTAGGGGACGGGGACGGTTTAGGGTCGAGGTGAGGGTCCGACAACGCTTTAGGGGGAGCGTGCGTGTGAGGGCGTGGGTTAGTGTGAGCCTACGGGTTAGGATTAGGGGACGGGTGAGGGTCAGGCTTCGGGGAAGGGTTAGGGTTAGGGTTCGGGCTAGGGTTAGGGTTAGGTGACGGGGACGGTTTAGGGTCCAGGTGAGGGTCCGACAACGCTTTAGGGGGAGCGTGCGTGTGAGGGCACGGGTTAATGTTACCGTACGGGTTAGGATTAGGGGACGGGTGAGCGTCAGGCTTCGGGGAAGGGTTAGGGTTAGGGTTCGGGCTAGGGTTAGGGTTAGGGGACGGGGACGGTTTAGGGTCCAGGTGAGGGTCCGACAACTCTTTAGGGGGAGCGTGCGTGTGAGGGCGTGGGTTAGTGTTAGCGTACGGGTTAGGATTATGGGACGGGTGAGGGTCAGGCTTCGAGGAAGGGTTAGGGTTAGGGTTCGGGCTAGGGTTAGGGTTAGGGGACGGGGACGGTTTAGGGTCCATGTGAGGGTCCGACAACGCTTTAGGGGGAGCGTGCGTGTGAGGGCGCGGGTTAGTGTGAGCCTACGGGTTAGGATTAGGGGACGGGTGAGGGTCAGGCTTCGGGGAAGTGTTAGGGTTAGGGTTCGGGCTAGGGTTAGGGTTAGGGTACGGGGACGGTTTAGGGTCCAGGTGAAGTTCCGACAATGCTTTAGGGGGAGCGGGCGTGTGAGGGCGCGGGTTAGTGTGAGCCTACGGGTTAGGATTAGGGGACGGGTGAGGGTCAGGCTTCGGGGAAGGGTTAGGGTTAGGGTTCGGGCTAGGGTTAGGGTTAGGGGACGGGGACGGTTTAGGGTCCAGGTGAGGGTCCGACAACGCTTTAGGGGGAGCGTGCATGTGAGGGCGCGGGTTAGTGTGAGCCTACGGTTTAGGATTAGGGGACGGGTGAGGGTCAGGCTTCGGGGAAGGGTTAGGGTTAGGGTTCGGGTTAGGGTTAGGGGACGGGGACGGTTTAGGGTCCAGGAGAGGGTCAGACAACGCTTTAGGGGGAGCGTGCATGTGAGAGCGCGGGTTAATGTTACCGTACGGGTTAGGATTAGGGGACGGGTGAGCGTCAGGCTTCGGGGAAGTGTTAGGGTTAGGGTTCGGGCTAGGGTTAGGGTTAGGGGACGGGGACGGTTTAGGGTCCAGGTGAGGGTCCGACAACGCTTTAGGGGGAGCGTGCGTGTGAGGGCGTGGGTTAGTGTTAGCGTACGGCTTAGGATTAGGGGACGGGTGAGGGTCATGCTTCGGGGAAGGGTTAGGGTTAGGGTTCGGGCTAGGGTTAGGGTTAGGGGACGGGGACGGTTTAGGGTCCAGGTGAGGGTCCGACAACGCTTTAGGGGGATCGTGCGTGTGAGGGCGCGGGTTAGTGTGAGCCTACGGGTTAGGATTAGGGGACGGGTGAGGGTCAGGCTTCGGGGAAGGGTTAGGGTTAGGGTTCGGGCTAGGGTTAGGGTTAGGGGACGGGGACGGTTTAGGGTCCAGGTGAGGGTCCGACAACGCTTTAGGGGGAGCGTGCGTGTGAGGGCGCGGGTTAGTGTTAGCGTACGGGTGAGGATTAGGGGACGGGTGGGGGTCAGGCTTCGGGGAAGGGTTAGGGTTAGGGTTCGGGCTAGGGTTAGGGTTAGGGGACGGGGACGGTTTAGGGTCGAGGTGAGGGTCCGACAACGCTTTAGGGGGAGCGTGCGTGTGAGGGCGTGGGTTAGTGTGAGCCTACGGGTTAGGATTAGGGGACGGGTGAGGGTCAGGCTTCGGGGAAGGGTTAGGGTTAGGGTTCGGGCTAGGGTTAGGGTTAGGGGACGGGGACGGTTTAGGGTCCAGGTGAGGGTCCGACAACGCTTTAGGGGGAGCGTGCGTGTGAGGGCGCGGGTTAGTGTTAGCGTACGGCTTAGGATTAGGGGACGGGTGAGGGTCATGCTTCGGGGAAGGGTTAGGGTTAGGGTTCGGGCTAGGGTTAGGGTTAGGGGACGGGGACGGTTTAGGGTCCAGGTGAGGGTCCGACAACTCTTTAGGGGGATCGTGCGTGTGAGGGCGCGGGTTAGTGTGAGCCTACGGGTTAGGATTAGGTGACGGGTGAGGGTCAGGCTTCGGGGAAGGGTTAGGGTTAGGGTTCGGGCTAGGGTTAGGGTTAGGGGATGGGGACGGTTTAGGGTCTAGGAGAGGGTCCGACAACGCTTTAGGGGGAGCGTGCGTGTGAGGGCACGGGTTAATGTTACCGTACGGGTTAGGATTAGGGGACGGGTGAGCGTCAGGCTTCGGGGAAGGGTTAGGGTTAGGGTTCGGGCTAGGGTTAGGGTTAGGGGACGGGGACGGTTTAGGGTCCAGGTGAGGGTCCGACAACGCTTTAGGGTGAGCGTGCGTTTGAGGGCGCAGGTTAGTGTTAGCATACGGCTTAGGATTAGGGGACGGGTGAGTGTCAGGCTTCGGGGAAGGGTTAGGGTTAGGGTTCGGGCTAGGGTTAGGGTTAGGGGACGGGGACGGTTTAGGGTCCAGGTGAGGGTCCGACAACGCTTTAGGGGGATCGTGCGTGTGAGGGCGCGGGTTAGTGTTACCGTACGGGTTAGGATTAGGTGACGGGTGAGGGTCAGGCTTCGGGGAAGGGTTAGGGTTAG